>NW_022196900.1:111520394-111521666 GCF_008632895.1 Mastomys coucha
GGGGGTTGGACTGAAGGTGTGTGTGGGGGGGGTGGACTGAAGGTGTGGGTGGGTAGACTGAAGATGTGGGGGGGTGGAATAAAGGTGTGTGGGTGTATAGGTGTGGGTGGGTCAGTACATGAGTGCAGGCCTGTGAAGGCCAGAGGCATCGGATTGCCATAGGGCTAGAGTCATAGGTAGTGTGAACCGATTGATGTGGGTGCTGGAAACCATACCCCAGTCCTTGGCAATGGCGATTCATAGGCACTGAGCTGGCTCTCCAGCCCCTCGAATATTTATAATAAAACAACTCGATTGTTTGTGATGAGCTCAGTCAGAGGGTAGTGGAGCAAGCAGAGCGTTGGCTGTCTGGGAGGTCAGTTCGCCTTCCTGGGTGCAGTGGTCATATCTATGCCAGTGCAAGCACAAGACTTGGGTAGTGCAGCCACCAACTGAGCACTGGGGGATTTAGGAGAATTTGGGGAGGAGGCTGAGAACTGATTGTGGTGGAGCTCAGACCAGTACGTGGGGAGAAACGTGGGTAGCATCAGCCAGGCTCAGGAACTTCAGACGGGAGTTAGACAGGGTACCATTCGTGCTCTGCAAAGGGCGTCTGCATTTTGTCACTGTCCTGAGTCTTTGGGGCTGACCTTAAAAGATTGGATTCATAGCCGAGGTAGAGGTAGAGCATTTGGTTGCAGCGTGAATGGCGCTGCCTGCTTTTAGCCAGGTTTACACTGAGAGCTGAGAGTGAGAAAAAGGGTTTGGGTTTTTTTTTCCAGTCAGATTTGGTTTGAGAAGGGACACCTTTAAAGTTTTGTGTGTGTGTGGGTGTGTGTGTGTGTGTGGGTGTGTGTGGGTGGGTGTGTGTGTGTGAGTGGGTGGTAGTGGTGGTGGTGGTGGTGGTGGTGGTAGGCATTGTTAAAGAGAGATTAGTGACATTAAAGTGGAATCAAGAGCCAGTGGCTCGCCAGCAAGCCTGATGACCCGAGTTTGATCCCCACCCACATGGCGGAAGAGGAACACACAAACACAGACAACAGGAGAGGAAGCACAGATACAGGAGAGGAAGCACAGATACCAGGGAAAGGAAGCACAGATACAGGAGAGGAAGCACAGATACAGGAGAGGAAGCACAGATACAAGAGAGGAAGCACAGATACTGGAGAGGAAGCACAGATACGGGAGAGGAAGCACAGATACAGGAGAGGAAGCACAGATACAAGAGAGGAAGCACAGATACAAGAGAGGAAGCACAGATACGGGAGAGGAAGCACAGATACGGGAGAGGAA
>NW_022196900.1:111522212-111552137 GCF_008632895.1 Mastomys coucha
GAGAGGAAGCACAGATACCGGGGAGAGGAAGCACAGATACGGGAGAGGAAGCACAGATACAGGAGAGGAAGCACAGATACTGGAGAGGAAGCACAGATACGGGAGAGGAAGCACAGATACGGGAGAAGAAGCACAGATACGGGAGAGGAAGCACAGATACAGGAGAGGAAGCACAGATACGGGAGAGGAAGCACAGATACGGGAGAGGAAGCACAGATACGGGAGAGGAAGCACAGATACCAGGGAGAGGAAGCTGAGCAGTCTGCACTGAGGCCACAGGGAAGATGCGGTGACATCTCAGGATGCCACACACGGTGAGACTCTAGCTTATTGGAGAAGTGTGCCTTTGTGCTGCACATGGTGGTACAGACTTTTAATTTTAGCACTCAGGAGGCAGAGTTGGAACGACCTCTGTGAGTTCGAGGCCAGCCTAGTCTACCTAGCAAGTCCCAGGACAGCCAGGGCTATACAGAGAAACCCAGTACCAAAAAAAGAAAAGGAAAAAAAAAGTAACTGAAAGAGGCTCATGCGGAGATCTCCAGTGTGTCTGTCTCATGGCTCCCCAGGCATTCGGAAGCCACTGTAGCCATGGCTGGGCGAAGGGTGTCAGCACTATCTCCACATTGGCACGCAGAATTCAAAAGATAGGAGGTCATTGAGTCATCCACCTAGATTCTGAAGGAAGCCTGAGGTGCAGGGCAGTGTGTGGTAGGTTAGGTACCCTCCAGGCAGCTCTGAGAGCCGCAGGTAAAGCTGTGTGCCCAAGCCTGTTAGACTGCGGACCCCAGTGTGTTGGAGAAGCTACTCCAGTGGGGTGTCTGTTGAAGAAAGCTGGGGGATAAAGAGAAGCAGCCCAGAGGAGACCATGCGGCTTCGATGGCAGGATTCCAGGAGTGGGGCTCGCCACCCTGAGGATGCAGAGCTGTGACCCTAATGCTTGCGTTGATAGGTGTGGGGCTTTGCTTTAGCCTGGTCTTCTTTTGCTACTCACTCACTGGTTATGGAACAGAAGTTCACTTTGAGCTGTTGCGTGTTGGGAGTTTGTGACCGTCTGCTTTTTGCAAGGGCTGACAGCTAGTCTGAGTATCCCAGGAGGCTTAACTTCCAGCTTTTGAACCTTGGGATTCTTGGAGGTGGTCTAGATCCAGTGTGCATCATGAACACCAGTCTGCTGTGAACAAAGGGGAGAATGTCACTGTTTAAAGTGACATTTTTGAGTGTCAAGTTAACATGGGTGGACGCTTGCCTGAGTTGACTTGGGATCTGTCAGTGTCTTTCTTTGTCAGTGTGTTCATGTCCAGCAGCCGTCTCTTGAGCACCAAGATCCAGGGTCTATCTAAGGTCAGGGAAACTGAGGCATGGCTCCAGATGTGTGTGCATGTCCCTCTGCATTCTGGGGTGCCTTGTGGAGTCCAGATGTGGGCCAGTGTGTCACTTATGAACCAGGAGCTCCTCTGGCCATGCTTGTTTCTTCCAGAGTCTTCTGCACCAGCTGTCAGCATTTTACAGACGGGCCTGGGGTGGAGCTGATGGCTGCTAGCTGGCTACACTGATACAGCCTGAGGTCAGCCTCTTCCATTGTACTCTTTGGCTTTTCAAGACAGGGACTGTGTATAGCTTTGGCTTTTCTAGAACTCACTCTATAGACCAGGCTGGCCTTGAACTCACAGAGATCCTCCTGCCTCCACCTCCCAAGTGCTGGGATGAAAGGTGTGCACCACCACCACCCAGCAAGTTCTAGATTTTACACCAACTCTTCTTTTCCCTCCTCATTATGCCCCTCCCACACAATCTATCTAGAGACCAGTGAGATGCTCCAGGCCATGACCCCCCTCTACACATAGTGATTTTCCTGCCTCCCTGCCCCTCACCATGATCTGAAATCTCTGCCACCACCCTGTTCCACTTCCCCCTTGATCTGGCCAACCAAGTTGGAAATGCAGTATAGCTTGGCCACAGGAGCCCCCTGGGCAGGGTCTGGTCCCAGTTCCTACTGTGTGTGTGAGACTCACAGCTCCTGGTGACTCTGTGCCCTGATTTGCTAGATAGAGACAGCAATGCACCTGTCTGCTGAGGTTGCTTTCCGGGGGGCTCAGCCTCAGTCTGTATTTGTTGAGAGGAGTCTATGAGCACTGACTCTCATAGGCAGAGGCCCCAAACTTACTGGAGCAGATCTTCTGCCAGTTCTGTGAGCTCAGCCTCAGTCTGTATTTATTGAGGAGTCTATGAGCACTGACGCTCATAGGCAGAAGCTCCAAACTGACTGCAGCAGATCTTCTGCCAGTTCCCTGAGCTCAGCCGGCTTTGCAGAGTTTCTAGGTGTATGTCCACCTTTCTCTTCTCTGCCAATGCCAGACTTCATCTTCTCTGTTTTTGTACTTTCCCTGGAAACAGCCAGCTCATCCTTGTCAGAAGGGTTGGGCTTCCTGAGGCCTGTGTTCTGTGCTGAAGTCACAGTGCTGTGACCTCAGCATTGAAGGACTGTTGTGCCTGTGAGGCCAGCAGCCTCGCTCCTATTCTCCTCCTCATGGCCATTCTGTGCTGGACTGATAGATATGGTCTAAAGGCACGTCTGGATCCTGGGCGCATCTTTTCGTGGTGTGCAGTGTCAGTGTTGTGCAGCCGATGCCGTTGATAGTCGTCTGAGCCAAGGGAGCTTTTGTTGACCACCAAGGACTTTGTTGTGACTGCTGTGCTCTGAGCCACCAAGGACTTTGTTGTGACTGCTGTGCTCTGAGGATGGTCTGAGTGTGTGCTGGTGCCCATGAAGAAATCTCCCTAGAAGAACTCAGCCTCTGAACACACTCTCTCTGCCCTCTCCAGGGTCCTTAAATATTTGCCAGAGTGCACACACAGACTTCCAGTGAAGCCACGGCCAAATCAGGATGGAATGGCATGGCTTGGGGCATGCCTCCGTGTGAGAGGCTGGCTGTCTTCTGATCCCCGTGCTAACTAACCTGAGCAGAGTGCATGTGGTCTCAGACTTCCTGAATCCTCCAGAGGCATCTTACTTCTCTCTCCAATCCTGAGTCTGCAAAGACCACAGGAAAGTGGAGTTCAGTTCAACAATAGGTCTTGCTTCCCATGATAGCAACTACAGTAACCACCGGCCCCTCCCGTCATCTGTTTGCTCCTCGGCCGTCCTGTACATGTGCTGATACCTTCTCTTCTGCACAGATTGCCAGGGTCACCTGCCCACTGGGACACCCAATCACGCTCTTGTGTCATCCATGGACATGCTCAAGGTTTGACTGTGGGGTGGAAGCATGGGGTCAGGCATGGAATTGTACTTCAGGCTACCCAGCTCCTGACCCTGTGCCCTGAACCACTGTGGTGGGCTCCCACACTTGTTCAACTCTGAAACCCATCTTCCCAAGACTGTGAGCATTGACTCATGGAGGATCCTGTTGCATTTTTGATTCTTGAACATCCCAGGCTATGGACTTAGCCTGGCCCACTCTCAGGTTCTGCAGGTTCCCAGGCCAATGGGAGGACTGTGGAGCCTATGAGGGACCCAGACATGACTATTAAGTGTCTATTTCTGTACCAAGTCTTCCTCTTTGAGTTAGAACAAACCCAGTGCAACCCCTGCCCAGATCCAAAGTGCAGAGCAGCAGCCCCTTTCACCTGCACAGGAAGAAGCTGGTCTCAATGGCTGGTTCTCTTGCCCTATGCTTAGACCTGGGGGCTTGGGGAGGCTTTGTGGCTCCGTGCCCCTGTTCTTGCTAAGAGAAGTGGGCTCTTGACCTTCTGTTTAGGCTGGGCAGGACTGGCACCTGTGTGTGGCACTTTGAAGATGGTGCCTACAGCCAGTTCTCACTAAGCTTAGCTGAACCTTTCTACTTCCTAGAAAGTCCTGTTATAATACACATGTAGTTCCTGCTGGGCAGTGCCGTCACCTGCCAGCACATGAGGGCTGTGACTGTACTAGCCCTGGGCTTTCTCAGATGGGGTGCCTCTTTCTGCATGCCTGAGAAGAATGAGCACCGAGCTTTCTAAACTTGCTGACATCTGTTAGGGGACCGGTGTCACTTTGAAGCTTTTGTAGCTTACACCCCAGTGCTTGGGACACTAAGGCAGGGGAATCTTGAGTTTAAGGACAGTCTAGGTTACATTAGCAGGACCTTGTCTCAAAAATAAGCTGGCAAGGGACTGAGCAAGCGGCTCAGTGAGGAAAGCCCTTGCCATGGAAATCCAGCCAGCTGAGTTTGATTGCTGCGATCTACATAAAGATGGACCCATGTCCTCTGACCTCCACATGTGCATCCTGTGGTGCATGTGTGAGCATGTGTGCATGCACACACTGCTGCTGCTGTTAAAATTTAAATAAAAATAAGCAATTAGGGCTGGCAGGATGGCACATTGGGTAAAGGCACTTGTCACCAAGACTAATAACCTGCGTTTAATTTCCAGTTTCCACATAGTGGGTAGAGAAAACCAACTCCCAAAAGTTGCCTTCTAATCTTTACGATCATGCTGAATCACACATCTGCATAGGCACTCACACAAGTGCATGCATACGCATGTGTGTAGACTATACACACACACACACACACACACACACACACACACACACACACCTGAATAAATAACACTTGTCATGAGAGAGGAGGCAGGCTCCTCTGGCTCTACATCTAGGAAGTAGACAGGAAGTAGATTGCTGGATTGCCAGTTAAGAAATCAGTATTGGCTCAGGACCCCCAAGACCAAGGTCTTAGCACAAAGGAGATATTTCTGCTCCAAAGGGACAAAGGGCAAGGAACAAGAGACAGAGACAAGAGAAAGGACAGGAAGAAGAGGAAGGGAACAAGGGAGAGAGGGAGGAGGAAAATGTGTTTGTTCTAGAGGACAAAGGAGACAGAAAGGATGCCTCTGGACAGAAAGGAGAGAGCTGGGGCCTGTACACAAATGGCAGTTTATAAATGTAAAAGAGGAGCCCTGTATTAGGATGAGGTGTTCAGTTTTAATTGGCTGTGTTAAGTAGGTGAACCAAAAGAGGCTTTTGATTGCTGGACTTCAATACTTTGATAGCTGCACCTTGGTAGTCAGCCTCAGGAGGAGGAAGTAGCCAATGGACCTTGGTGGCTAGCCTTTGGAAGGTAATCTAACAGTATTTAGCAAGGCGGAGGAATGGGGAGATGGGGAGGCCTGCAGAGCTATGCTTGCACTGTTGGGGGGACTAGCATCCCTTGAGCGGGGGTGGGGTGGGGTGGCTGTGTTTCCAATGTTGAGGACCCACTGTCTGTTTTCCATAGTGGGTCTTATATTCTCACAGTATGATGTTTTTTACGATTTTGTGTGATAAACAGTTCTGCAATATGAAATTTGCTGCTTATGGCTTCACATCCGTGCTCAAAGAGTTTAGCTCTTGGAACACTTCAGCTTTCAGAGTTTGGGTCGGGAAAGATTCCCTCTAGAAGAGAAGCCCTGCCCCTGACACTCATCCCATTGCTCCTCTGCTCTGCCTCGTCTAGGCAGAGTTTCCCGACCCACAGCATCTTCTGGCCTTCATCAGCAGGCTGGCATTTGTGTTGCTTCTTCTCTCTGGCTGTTGTGAGTGAGACTACTGTTGAAATTGTGTTTGCGGACCTGTTTCTCTGAGCATCTCTGTCCCTGGGTGTGAAGCAGTTGAATCATACAGTTTCTTTCTCCAAATTCCAGCCTTTGCCCAGAAATTGTCCCCTTCTCAGCCCCCTTTAGGAAGGACTAGGGATGTGGGACAATGGGACACTTTAATCCCAGCACTTGGGAGGCAGAGGCAGGAAGGAAGGAGGGAGGGACAGAAGGAGAAAAGAGGGAGGGACAGAAGGAGAAGGGGGTGGGAAGGAAGGACTTGGTGATCCTGAGCTGTCCTTGCTCTGAGTTATCTGACTTTGTCATTATTGTTTTGAGATAGGATCTTGCTGTGTAGCCCAGGATGGCCTGTGAGTTTATGGGTCACAGAAGCGTGCCACCATTTCTAAGTAGCTGATGTCTTGACTGACGTCCTCCAAGGGGACATTGTCATAAACTCTTCCTGGCAGAGTGAGGTTTGTTTGTGGAGAACTGGAAAGGGGCTTTCACTTTGTCAGTTGCCTGGAGTGTCACCTGGCACCACTGTCACATACTCCTGAGGAATTCAGCTTTAAAATGAGAGTCATCACATGCCACATCCCTGCCACATCCCAGCCAGCTGCTGACAGGAGCCCTGGCCCTCGTGGATGGAGGACTTGTTTCCACAGTGTGGAGTGTTTGACCAGCTCCGCCCCCTTCCTCTGCAGGTGTCACCATGAAACTCATGGATGAAGTGGCTGGGATTGTGGCTGCACGCCACTGCAAGACCAACATAGTAACTGCCTCTGTGGATGCCATTAATTTCCATGACAAGATCCGGAAAGGTAAGCGCTCTCTCTTCCTGTGAAAATGAGGGGGCAGCTCTTTGGGGTTCCTGGTGCCACTTCACTCTGTGCTTACACTTGCTATCTTGCCTGTGTCCCCCGAGAGGCAGGAAGATAGAGCTGTGCTTTGCCATTTGCGCATACACACACACACACACACACACACACACACACACACTCACACACACACACACACCGGTGAGGCAGGTGGTTATTTATCTGGTGGGATGATGGAGGCTTCTGCCCCTGAACTCCAGCATTGGCTCATCCTCTGAAGACAGGGGAGCCCTGTGTACTCTCACTTGAACAGTTGCCACCAAGCCTTGTTGGTTTCCTCCTTGTGGAGTAGGAGGTGACCTAAGACTAGATGGACAGACAGTGATGGCAGAACTGTGGAAGGTGCCTCAGGCTCTCCTTCCTCAGCCAGCTCTGCTTATCACTCTTAAGCAGACCCTGCTTAAGGGCTGCTTGGGAATTTTCACATGATGGAAGTCTAATCCCGTGGCTAGGCCTCTACAGCCTAGCCTATGGAGCAAGTTCATCAGGGTCTCAGCCTTGTGAGCTGCAGGCACAGGGTGAGTCTAAAAGGAGGCCCTGGCCCTGGGATCCTGCACCATGAGAGCAGCTCGTGGGAGGGCAGAGCGTGAGGCTGGGCCGAGCTCGCATGGCTGATTCCAGTCCAGGAGCCACACAGCTTAAGACTTCTCGCTGCCTTGCCTACCGGCTGCTGAGTGCAGAGCCTCCTGGCCCTGGGTGCTCCCAGGGCTGCTTCATGGTCAGCAGAAGCTCTCTAAGGTTGGGGAGATGCAGGGCTGTCCAGTGAGGACACGCAGCAATGACACACCACCCTCCACTTCCAAGAATTCCTCTTACTGATGGGTATTTGCCACAAACACAGACAACCGGTGCCATCTTAACAGTTGCCCGTGACAGGTGGATCTTTTCTACTCTAGCTCCTTCTGCAGGCCTTGTGTGTCAGAAGCCCTGAGTGCTTTCTGCTGTGGCTCGTGCTGTGAGCCTTTCAGGGGGGGAAGAGTGTGGAAGTGAAGTCGGCTTCTTCCTGCTAGCGCCATGCTTCCAGAAATATAGCCCAGACTCCAAGTATAGACAAAGACGTTAGCCACTTAGCTAGGCACTGCTCTGACTAGATCATAATTAAACTAAGCCAATTATTTTAACCTCCATTCTGCCACATGACTCGTTCCCTGTGCTCAGCTGCCATGCATTTGTTGGGTGAATCTTCCTGCTCCTGGCTCAATCCCAGAATCCTCTCTGCCTCCTGGATGTCCCACCTTCTAGTCTTTCCACCCTTCCCTATAGGCCATAGGTTTTGTAATTGACAGGTGATGCATCCATACAATACACAAGATTTTCTCTACAGGAGAGTCCTGTGTCGAATGCTTCCCTTTTCCTAGAGTTCCCACCTGGTGAGGTGGCTGCTCAGCACTTCATTGTTAAATATAAGCCCAAACCCATCATGGAGAGCTGATCCTGCTCAACCCTCCCTCACTGATCTAGGACTGAGAAGAGGGTCCTAGACAGCAGCGTTTCCTCCATGTCCACCTAGTGGTAGCTATATCCATGAGTCAGAAAGCATGTCCACCCAGTGGTAGCTATATCCATGAGTCAGAGACCCTTAAAGCAGCTCAGCTCTGTTCTCAGAATGAAGACATCGAGGAAAAGACCCCCGGATCCTCACCCCAAACCCCACATGACCAGGAACTGCTTGGAAAGGGATGTTGAAGAGACAGTGGCTCTGGATCAGAGGAGCTGCTTCATTCAAGGGGTCACACAGCAGATGAGAGTCAGTCAGCTTCTCTAGGTCATCTCTGCCACCAGAGCATGTGGGGCTTTGAGGACAGAAGGTGCATTTATCTGCAGCACAGAAAGGGCTCTTCACTTCCAAAGGTCTGTGCTTTTTGGTCCAACACTGTTCTGTACTGGCTTCCTTCAGGGAGTTGGTGGTGGGCGTGGATATCTATTACCCAGAACGTCCTGGCTGGCCTGGTCTCTCTAGCTGAAGAGCTGTGGTCTTAGTGGTGCATATCTTTAATCCCAGCACTCAGGAGTTCAAGGCCAGCCAGGGTTACATAGTGAGACCATGCCTTTAAAAAGGTAAAATCTGTGATGTGAGGGCCCTCCCTCAGTGTCTGCCTCAGTCCTTTTCCTTGTCCTTCTGCTATACAGCCTTCTAGGTAGAGACTTCTGAAAGAGACATTTGGCTCCTCCCAGGAAGCAGCAGGGTACTGCAAATGATGACATCTTGTTTGGGGTTTGAAGGAATTGAGGCTGTCCTGGAATAGCTCTTATGGAGTCTGGCTTATGTCTGTGTCAGTCTCCTCAGGCTTTGACACACTGTGGCCTTGCTTGTTGTTTCGACAGAGATGTCTCCTGTGAGGACCCTGTGTGTTGTCCTTTTACAGAGTGTGTCCGAGAGTGTGTCCAGCAAAGACGGTCCCTCCTCACATGTTTCTGGTTGTGTCGTCACCACAGATGGGGTTGATTTCTCAGGAGAGAGGGCTCTGACACCTTAGACCAGAGAACAAGGTTGACAAATTCCTCCTACTCTGGGTTTTTGGTGACACAGTCCAAATCGTGTCAGCCATGAGGAGGGAGGAGCCAGCGGCCCAGGTCTGATGATGTCAGCCATGAGGAGGGAGGAGCCAGCGGCCCAGGTCTGATGAGACTGCTGAGGGCACCTTAACCTTGGGGCTTTGATGCCTCTTGAACCTCTTTCCCTGTGACTTTCCTTTGCCTCCCACCTCAGCCCTGGCATGGAGGAGGCCACAGGGGACAGTTTTGCCACCTCTTCAGAGAAGGTGCGACATGCACCAGTACAAGATGAGGCGGCATCCACAGAGCTCAGGGAACATCTGAGAGATGGGCCTGGCACACGTGGGCTCGTGTTATTCAAAATGGTGTTAGCTCCCTGGGGCTGCTGTGTCAGAAGCCTGCAGACGGGTGCTTAAAATGACAGAAATGAGTTCTCTTCTGGTTTTGGAGGCTAACATGTGAATCTAAGATCTCAGGAGAGCCTCATACACTCTAGAATCCGTCCTGCCCCCTCCGGCTCCTGTGTCCTGAGCTACAGGCCGTCTTTTGGATCTGTCTCTTAGAAGGAGAAACAGAATGCCTGTTTGTCATTCAGTAGGATGCCCCCCCACCCCCCAGAAGAATTATGCCAACAGCTTTGCATGGTCACAGGCCTGTCCCCAGAAGGTCAGGGAAGAATGTGTGAGCTTGAGCAGAGCAGGCCGGTGCTAAGGTAGAGTCAGCCGCACTCAGGTGTACAAGCAGAGGCTGCTTCAGCAGCTGGGCTTTCCTTGTGGGCATTTGGGCCACTGGTCGCCCCTGCCCTTGCAGAAGAGTAGACTTGCTGTTTCCATACTTGGTTCTTTGGGGGTGACTCTTCCCTTATGCCGAGAGCAGGGAGGACACACTCCATCCCACCTGCGGCTCACAACTTCCATGGCTCCTGCAATACCCTGTGCTCAGCCTGTTCAGCCTGGCATCCTAGTACAGAGGAAGGTTGCCACTTATGCATGCTAAAGGTGTAGGTTGAGTTCTGGTGTCCAGTGACTTTATCTACACACTAGGAAGTGTCCAGTCCTGTGTCTCTGCCGGGTAAGAAGTGAAGAAGACATAAGTCCAATTCCTTGAGATCAGCAAGAGCATCACAGGATCTCCATGCCAGTACCATGCATGCCGGGGTCAGTGGGAGCCATGAGCTGTGGCAGGCCGAGTGTGCCGAGGATCCTGGACAGGACCCAGCATGGGGGCCTGGGGCGGACAGTACTACCGTCCATCCCTCAGTCCAAAGGAGAAACCTCAACCACTTGAGCAGGCTGTATCTAGGGCTGATGTTCTCCATTCTCCCCCTGGTTGAGACATTAAATTCCAAGCCGTTTCCTTGAAGAGTGGTCTTTGTAAGTGCTAGTTAGGAAACCAGCAGTGCAGTCTGCTTGTGGATGACTAGCCTCCTGGAGAGAAGGTGGAAGCAGGAACCGTCTAAGAGGCTGCAGGGTCGCACCAGCATCCATTGGCTGCCCTGTGCTTTCTTGACACAGTTCTCTGCCCTGGCTTTCTGGTGCGCAAAACATGGAGCTGTTCATAAACTTTGGAGTGCTTGGTAACAGCTACTGTTGTAAAATTAGTTTGTTTTCTTTTTTTTGTTTGTTTGTTTGACTTTATTTGTTTTTCAAGACAGGGTTTCTCTGTGTAGCCCTGGCTGTCCTGGAACTCACTCTGTAGACCAGGCTGGCCTTGAACTCAGAAATCCGCCTGCCTCTGCCTCCCAAGTGCTGGGATTAAAGGCATGCGCTACCACCGCCCGCCTGTTTTGCTTTTCAAATCCCTGGCATGCTGCTAGAATCTAGCTGCTCCATCCTAGGGAGTAACACCGTCTGTGGGGAAGCCAGCTGCAGCAAGCTACAAGCCTTGTGGGGCAGCCTTCAGGCTGGCTATCTGTGGCTTCAGAGCAGGCCTTTCCCAGCTCAGCCACTGGACCCTTTTACCTTGGACCCTGCGGATGTCAGCGCTAGGCGCTGTGCTGAGAGCCTGCCTTCTGCAGCCTGATACCTCAGTGTTCCAGTCTGCAAACTTCAGCTTGAGAGGGTGAGCTGCCCACAGGCACTGGGGCTCAGGTGTTTCTTGGTGACCCCGACAGGCCACAACTAGGCATCCAGGGCACAGAAGAGCAGCTACAGGGTGAGGGAGTGGCATATGCTCTCCACAGGTCAAAAAGCAACACCACATACCTTTGATGTTTACTTTGGATGTGACTACAGTTGCTTCTCACGTCTGAGCAGGTCCTTGGGTCTTCTGAGGCTGTGTGCAGTGAGTGGTGCTGCTCCAGCCTCTCGTCAGCCTACATAGTGTCCCTTTTCTGCTGAGTGTGGAGAGTGGTCTTCTGCCTCTAGGAGTTCCCTACATCCCATTCTGTTGGCCTTGCTTAAAAACAAAAACAAGAACCACAAAACAAAAGCTGGTAGAGCTGCGCACACCTTTGATGCCACCAGTAGGGAATCGGGAATCAGAGGCAGGCAGACCTCTGAATCCAGCCAGCCTGACCTCCAGAGCCAGTTCCCCACAGAGAACACCCCCCGCCCCTGTTCTAGGGTGGCATTACTGTTTCCCAGGATACTCAGGGACTGTAAGCACGCTGCAGCTTCAGTTTTTGTTTTAGTTATACTCTGGACTGTCCTGTGTGGAGTGAGACTATTTTGTGGGCAGCTGTTAGCGATGAAGCCAAGGCTCAGCAGTTAGAGCTCTTGTTGCTCTTGCAGAGAACTGGGATTCGGTTCCCAGTACCCACGAGGTACCCATCTAAGACTCCAGTTCCGGTCCACAAACATTAGGCACACACAAGGTGCACACACACCCATGTAGGCAAAATGTGTACACATGTACAATAAACCTATAAGAAAAGGTGTGGGGGTTTTTTGTTTTTTGTCTTTTCGAGACAGGGTTTCTCTGTGTAGCCCTGGCTGTCCTGGAACTCACTCTGTAGACCAGGCTGGCCTCAAACTCAGAAATCCACCCACCTCTGCCTCCCAAGTGCTGGGATTAAAAGCGTGCACCACCACTGCCCAGCTTAAGAAAAGGTGTTTTGGGCTGGCGAGATGGCTCAGTGGGTTAAGAGCATTGACTGCTCTTCCGAAGGTCCAGAGTTCAAATCCCAGCAACCACATGGTGGCTCGCAACCACCTGTAATGAGATCTGACACCCTCTTCTGGTGCATCTGAAGACAGCTACAGTGTACTTACATACAATAAATAAAAAATCTTTAAAAAAAGAAAAAAAGAATGAATGAAAAGGTGTTTTGACGGAGGTCAGTGCTGTGCTTCTGAGCCACTCAGTTCAGGCCTGTCCGTTGTCCATTCCTGGGTAATGGGAGGGTCTAGGGCTTCCCTGAGCTCTGGGAGCCAGCAGCGTGCTAGGTTCCTGTGGTCCACAGCCCTGTGGGTCTGTGTTACTGGCCACATAATGGGGACCCTGCCTTGCCCCCTGGGCATATTCCAGACTGGGACACTGGTGAGATCCATGAGGGAGCGTGATCACAGACTAGGTGGGAGGTCTGCAGTGGAGGGAGATAGGCTGTTGGCAGTGTCCCTGAGAAGGAACACAAAGGGCCAACTAGGCTGCCATTGTAGGAGACGTGTCTGTGGTTGGAGGCCCTAATGGAGTGTGGAGGGAAGATGAGGACAAGAGCATGTAAGCTTTAGACCATTTTTTAGCTGCCTCCCTCCCCCACCCCCAGGCAGGCCTTGACACTGCAGGGCCTCTGTGTGGTCTATGCCTGCCTAGGCCCTGGAGCTGAAGCTTTGACTCAACAGAGCTTTCTGTTTGATCCTGTTCTCTCAGCTGCTGCATCAGGTGCCAGTTCTGTAGCGTCTGTTGGAATTCTCCCAGAGGCTTGTGTATGACATTGTGAGGCAGCTCTCCTGGGACAGAAAAGGCCCAGGTTTGGAGTGCTTGCTGTGTGATGTGGCATCCCTGGCTCCAGACCCTTCCTGCTTTGGGACCTCTGGTCCAGGTCTCAGAACCAGCCATTTCTGACTTAAACTTGGGGTTAAAAGCATTGGATTTCCAACTTAGACATTAAACTGTGAGAGCCAAGATTTTGCCGTGGTGAATGGTAGGAAATGGCTTTCATGGGCAACAGCAGACAGATACGGTTCCATTTGTTGTCTGGAATTCACAGCGTGTTTGGAGAACCTAGAATTTGCCCCTCACAGCAATAGATAGTAGTTGGCCGTTCACACAGCAGCCCTCATCTGAGCCTTGGTCTTTGAGGACATCTTGCTGGCTTCTTCTTTCCCACTTGCCTTACAGCCCGGCCAGCTCTCAGTGGACGTTTAGGACAGGGCAGAGGCACTGCAGGCCTGGGCTGACTGGTCTGTCTTTAGACTCTGAGCTGGTGACAGGCCTGGGATGTGACATGGGGTATAGTCATCACGGGCAGATGCTCACATGTAACAGCCTTACAGCTGTGTCAGGCTACCTATGGCTGACCACCTGGCTCTTCCCTCCCTCCCTCCCTCCCTCCCAGAAATGGCCACGCCCTACACTGAAACACCTGTGTAAGTATGAAGTTGAATGTGGACTGCAACTCTCTGCTACTTCTTCACAGAATAGCCCACTGCCTTCATTGTTGTCTCTTTCTCTCTGGCTGTCTCAATGTGTCCTTCAGGGCCTGTCTTGAAGCTAGGACGCTAGACATGTGTTGTAGGGCCCTGCAGCCAGCACTGGTTCCCGCTGAGTGACCCTGTGACCCACATGGAGACCACCATGCTAAAAAATGGGATAAGGATTCTGATGATGGTCACATATCAGTCAGAAGTGACAGCATCCAGGAGCCGGCTTTAACCAAAGGCCCCACAGGCCATCCCAGCTGTGGCCAGTCCCATCATGGGTAGGAATGATGACCTGTGGCAGCACCAGCCACAGCACTGGGTCTGCTGACTTTCCCTTCATGATTTTCTGGAGGTCAGGCTCCCTTGTGTTCATTTATAAGAGGAGACTCAAGCATCCTGAGACCAGAAACTACCAAGGGTAGAGCGAGGTAAAGCCAGGCGCTAGAGGGTTTGTAGAAGGGTGGGTGGTGACAGGACAGATGTAATATCCAGACGCAGAAGCCAGGCTGAAGCACCATGTGGCTAAGGATGGGTATGGTAGACTTGAGATGAGTCACTCAGTATCTACAGGGGCAGCAGTGACTGTGGACTAAGGCCATGATCACATGACCCTACGTTGGTGCTGGCAAGAGATGTACCACCATACACTTGTGGCATGTTGTCCCAGAGCGCAGAGGATGAGACTTAGGCCCATGTTTAAGACCATTGGGTTATAGAGCAAGCCTGACAGTCAAGTGTTCCCGTCAGTCCAGTATAAAGAATGTAAAGCTCTGAACTTGCCTGTGGTGCTCAGAACATCCCAGTGTGGCAGCTGTGTGGCCAGTGGGCACCACCCTGCCCTGCCCTAGAGGACAAGGAAGGTGGCAGGACTGAGCAAGCTTGCCCAGAGCCTGGCTGACTGATCTGCCCTCCTGGCTGTGTGCTCAGTGGGTCTGGACCTGGTGGCTGCCAGAAATGCTGGGGCAGCAGTGAATGTATGCTGTGGAGACAGATGACTCACACTAATAATGACGCGCACTAATAGTCTGTTGTAACGTCTCGTAGTGGCCACTGCCTGTGTTGCCTAACTCAGCATCCTAACTGTCCTCAGTAACATGGCTTCTCTCTGGCATGTCCCACCCACAAGTGCCCCCATGGGTAGAGATCAAGCTAGTGTCTGATAATGCAGCGGCTCCATGTCCTCTGCAGGCTGTGTCATCACCATCTCCGGACGTATGACCTTCACAAGCAATAAGTCCATGGAAATTGAGGTCCTGGTGGACGCTGACCCTGTGGTGGACAACTCACAGAAGCGCTACCGGGCTGCCAGTGCCTTCTTCACCTATGTGTCCCTGAACCAGGAGGGCAAGCCGCTGCCTGTGCCTCAGCTTGTGGTAAGTGTCCTCAGGAGTAACCATCCTGTCCTAAACAGGGTGACCCAGGCCTGTGACCATGGGCTGTGCTCAGGTCTAGTCAAGTCTCTAGAAGAGAGCCTTGTAAGCTGCAGGCTGGAGGATGGGCAGATGGGTCAGGACAGACAGACCTCTCTGAGCTCTTCACCATCATGGCTCCTTATGCTGTGATAGCACCGTGCTGGGATTGTGTCCATGCTGGGTGTGGTCTTAGGAGCCCCTCAAGCTCATGGGGTGGGGGGCTAGGAGAGCTGAGGGAGAGCTGAGGGGAGGGGGACTGAGGTGTGGGCCCTCCCAGTGTGACTTTGGACTTTTGTATCATCTGATGAAAAGAAAGCTTCAGTTCTGTGCTCCTGGGGCTCATGCTTGTCAGCTGTGTGACCTTAGGCAGGAAGTGAGGAGACTACGGAGTTCTGGCCAGAGAGAGACCTGGGGTGGGAAGTAGGAGGGGCAGCCTCAGCTAGGAACAGATGCAAAGCAAAGCAGGGCCGTGTCCCAGGCCTCTGGCACTGTGAGGGCGGGCTCTCCAGGACTACTCAAATGGGCACAGGATGAGGGGCACAGCTCCAGAGCTGGGTGGACGGTCTGCATTGTGACACAGCTCACCATACCTAGTAGAGAGGGCTGGTGCTGCTGTGGGCATGGTCTCAGCACTCAGCAGGAAACCACGAGCCCTCCTTCCCAGCTACATGGTCAGGTGCATCTTTTTTGAGCTCCCAACACTGAGGCCAGGGTGGGCTCTGGAAGGTGGGGTCATGTACCCTGTGTGCCCTGAAGTCAGGTTCCAGGCCCATGACCTTCACTGAAGGTAGAAAGCTGCATCCTGAGGTGCACAGGAGGAGCACTGCTCAGAGAGAGGATGCAGCTGGATGTGGAGCACTACAGGGGTGGAGAGAGAGGTGTCCATCTGCAGCTCTGAGAGTCTACCCTGGGTGGCGGCCTGGGGGTCCAGCTGTTACTTCACACTTGTTGAAGACGTTCCTTTGATGCTGCTTGGTTCTTCACTGACGTGGGAAGGGGTATTCAGCACAGAGCGGGGAAGACTTCCCAGAGAATGACTCTGCTTGGCTGTGCTTGGGAACCAGCCACGCAAGCGCAAATGCTGGACCTCAGCACACACGTGGACGGCACACAGCTACACGAGTGTGCACGGTGCCCCTCCAGCTCCTGCCTGCCCCTCGCCCCCATTGCCAACCATCTTCAAGCTTCTGTCTATTTTTAGCTCCCTCCCCAGGGCCCTGCTGACACGGAATGCAGCCTCGTTTGCTTCTGTGGAGATGTTTCCTGATGGGAGGGCTTGTGCGCCAGGCCTGCAGTTGCTGCCGTACCCCGGCCGATTTCCACTGGCCAGCCGGAGCAGGAAGCAGGGCCACACCTGACACCCATGCTCCGTGGAGCAGAGCTCTTTAACGCTGGAGCGAGGATGAGCTGCAGGCTCTTGTCTGAGCTGTGGATATGGGAAGGCGCATTAGGAGAGGCCTCCTGTGGTTCAGGACCTGTGGCTCCCTGGGACCCGGTTCCTCTACTGTGCGGATTTTTTTCTTTCCTTTTTGGCTAGGGTAAGGGAAGTGCTTTGGGGAAGGTAAGACCCGTATGGAGTCAGTGTTGGGCTAAGGATCCCTCTGGCCCCTTGTGTGGTCAGAACTCGCGCTGGTTAGACTGCCATAGCTCAAGGGCCCCAGTGAGCTACTCTGTATCCGGAGAATGCTCGGCCTGGGTCTGAGGAGGTAGGGAGCTCAGAGGATTTGATTTATATGTTCTCAGAAACTCTGGATGCAACTGCAGAGAGCCAGCTGCCCTGTCACAGAATGTTCCAATCCATGGTGGTGTCTCTCATGCCCGGGTGTGTGCACCTTATGAATGGCACACAGACAGGCGGGGCCAGACCCTGCCTTAGTCCATAGGCCTCAGGTGATAAGAGCACTTGGTCCAGGTTAAAATGGGGCAGTGAAGGAGTCAGGGCTCTGCCAACTTACTTCTCTCCTTCCCAAAGCAGCGAGGCTTGCTCACTTGTCACAGCCAGAGGAGCTCAACCAGGGACCGGTGAGAGCTCACCCAGTGCAGCAGCTCAGATCACGGGCAGGGGGACGGCCAGGTTTGCCTGAGGGAAGCACCTGCTCAGTGGCTCTGTGCATGGTGAATTCTCTAGGCTTGACCATGAGGGAGGGCTGGACAGTGACTTCCCAGGACTTTGGCACTATCAGGCTAGGGAAAGGTGTCTCTTGTTTTCTTCTCTGTACTCCTTTGAATCAGACCTGCTGACTTGGCCCTGCGGCTGCTGGCCTCCGTTCAGGTTCTGGGCAGGCGTCTGCCGTGAGACAGAGCCACCTGCTTTGCTGGGCCTGCTCCTTGCAGGGGGCTCTGCATCAGCCCAGACAATTTGAGAACCAGCTTGGCGTTTCGTTCCCATTGTCACCACACTGTACCAGCCGGTACTGGACCTGAGTAGACACTTACTCCCGTGGCCTCTGATTTTCTACAGAGGTTGGAACACAGTTTTTTTCTAGTCTGTTTCTCTGGCCTCTGAGAGCCAGGGGCAGAGAGAGAGGTTACAGTTCCTGGCTCAGCACTACAGGGAGACATCTAGCCTGCTTCCAGGAGATGGGAAGGATGGCCCTCACTAAGGCTCTTATCCTGGGGACGGGGAACAGGGCTCCGATCTCTGTATGGACACCTCTGTCCACAGGCTTCTGCAGAGGGGTCATGTTCAAGCCTAGAGAATTCACCACGCACAGAGCCATCGAGCACTTCTGTACTGGGACACTGTCATTGCCTTTGGAATCTGAGGCCTTTTATCTGCCTCCGCCATTCGTTTGGCCAGAGTGTGGTTCTCAGTGGCCTTTGGCCAAAGCAGGAAGTGCAGCAGCTTGATACATCTATTCCGAGAAGGCATGGGTACTGCCCATCCTCAGGAAGCTGCCCAGATCAGAGGGTACCTCCCCTCCCCAGGACTGCCTCTGCCTCCACCTCAGTCTCTTCCCCCTCCAAGCTGCACGTGTCTCTTGAGGACCCTCAGGTCCAGATTGCCATCCGCACATGTGCACAGAACACGGTTAGCCTGGCTGCCTGCTGAGCAGCTCTCTCTCCCGCAGGAGGCTTGCCAGAGGGCTCCATGAGTGGAATACGTTAGAATAAGGGCCTGTCACCTCCATTCATGATCCACAAGAGGCCACAGAGCAGTGAGGCCACCAGGGTATCACACTGTGGTGGGGTGAGCACCGATAGCCCAGTGGCCAGGAGGGCCATACAAGAGGACCCATGAGTCGTGCCTAAGGCTAGGGGAGATGAGTGTCACAGTACACTGAATCCACTGTCTTAGAAGGGAAGTATTAGAAGTGGGAGGCAAGATGAGGCCTGGCCCCCCAAGACAGAGGTTTTATGGTGGGCAGCTCTGGCCCCTGGTATATCCCGGGGAAGAACCCCCCACCCCACAGTGTTTTAGCCTGCAGCACAGTTAGTACTCCATATTAGAGTGCCGTGGACAAAGCCCTCAGACCGGACACTCCCGAGGCTGTCTACAAAGGCTCAGAGAGAGTCCTGGGAGCTTGCAGTGGGGGCGGGGGGTGGGGTGGGGAGGATGCCAGGAGGCCTTCCACTCACGTGCGTGCGCACACAGAGTAGAATCAATAAGACATACTGCTGCCAACAGAAAGGCTGAGCTTTTGGGGAGTTTCTAAACTGGCACTGGGGGCACCAACCATACCCAGGTGCGCCTGTGTCATCCTGGCTGGCCCTGTGTTTGTTACAAACCCTAAGTTTTAAATCTGGACAAGGCCAGGCTCACCTGAGTAGACTTCCTTGGTCCGTTGTTGTTTTTTAAGATTCATTTATGTGTATGAGTGCTCTATCTGCATGTACACCTGCATGCCAGAGAGGGCACCCGACCCCATTACAGATGGTTGTGAGCCACCTGTGGGTGCTAGGGATTGAACTCAGGGCCTCTGGAAGAGCAGCCCGTGCTTGTGACCGATGAGCCATCTCTCTAGCCCAGGACTTTGCTGTTTGGATCAAGTCTGATTCATTCTGCTGGTCCAGGTCCAGTGGTCACCTCCATCAGGGT
This sequence comes from Mastomys coucha, assembly GCF_008632895.1. NCBI lineage: Eukaryota > Metazoa > Chordata > Mammalia > Rodentia > Muridae > Mastomys > Mastomys coucha. Next base: position 111,541,177 of record NW_022196900.1, read on the forward strand.
GAGGAGGACTGGGGCAGAGCCTGAGATGAGGACCCGCCCTTAGCTGTGTAGACAACTAACCTAGGAGCTGTGGTCAAGGCTGCCGAGACGAAAGCATCCACGCTCTTCGGAGACCCTCCTCCCTTACACAGCTAACCCTCTGCTCTGCCAACAGCTTTCTGGTGGCCTTTATACAGGGACTTTCTCAGCCATGTGGGAACAGTGTGTGCTAGGTGTGAGCCCATCCCTGCAGGTGAGAGGAGCCCCTGGGGAGAGTGTTGATGAGATTTCTTCCAGGGCCCCTAGATGGGTCCAGGGAATTGACGGAGCCAGCTGTTCAGCCAGTGGTGGGCACTCTGCCTCCAGGTGCCAGGCCCAGGCCTGCTGAGGTCACGTGATCAGCAGAGCTGGACTGTCACTGTCCCCTCCCTGCCCACTAGGGAGACAGTAGTCCTGTGCTGAGTCTCACTGTCTGGTCTGAGGCCTGCACACACTATGCTCCCATAGACTACACCAATCAGAAGAGTGTCCGGGACCCCTCTTGTGGAACACAGAGAGCGCACTGTGTGGCTTCCTACTTAAAGTCTGTCCCTCAGGCCAGCAGGGAGGTGTCCGTCACCACCATCACCACGTCACCACGCTGGATGCCCCCTTTTATCGGGCACTCACTAATTATAAAAAGGACAAGCTATTGATTATGGGAGGGCGGGGCTCATCCTCTCTCCCTCTGCTGTGCTCCAAATGTGTGTTCTTGAAGCACAGAATATGCAGAGTGGAAACACTTGGTTCGCAGCGTGAGGCTCTGAAAGCCACAGGCTTTCCTCCGGCACTTGGCAGGCTGTGTGGAAGAGATGCCAATCGAGGCTGGAGCTGCCAGGCAGGGGGATGGGCTTAGCACCCAGGGCCAGGCAGAGTCTGAGCATCCAGAAGGCAATGTACCTTTAACCTATGGCTGGGAAATGTCATCCTGGGCCTTGTGTTCCTCTGAGTGAGCAAGCTGCCCTCAGGCCCAGCTGACTTAGATGAGACCCTGGCCGTTTGGTTGTCCTCCCAGGCCACTGCCTGGGCAAGCAGATGCCCAGCAGAGGTGAGCGACCCTTGAGCCCTATAGCCCCAGAGTGCATGTGGCCTCAGGTCATCTGTGAAGACAACCAGTAACTCCACGGATGATCATGCCTAAGAACATGTGTGAGGGACACATAATACTAGGCCACACAGGGAACACTTCAAGTGTCCCATGGAATTATTTCCTGGTGAGGGAGACTGGCAGTACTATGAGACTTCACAACCAGGCCAGTGGACCCAGACTCATGCCCTGTTGTCAGCCTCACCTCCCTCCCTCTAGGGCATTGCCTTCCATCCCACACACCCCCAGCCGACACAATCCCTTTGCCATGGCATGAGGAACCTGCTACTGCATGCGGGCAGTCTAGCAGCCAAGAGCTGCCCATAGCCCCGTGGCCACCAGCTCCTTTCTTCTTGGTGACAGCCTTAGGTCTCCTATGGAAAAACGTTGGCTTCCCCGCCCCCCAGCTCCCTGAGAAACATGCACCGCATGTGTTTATTTACTTTGCCATGGAGGGGGTCTGTACTGCAGGAAGTAGCAGCTGTGCCATGGTGAGGGCCTTGCCCAGGGAGCCATCTGTCTCATTCTGTCAGCTCCAGACCCAGCAGGGACATGGAGACTCTGTCAGTCACTGGCCAAGAAAACCTACCTGCCTCTGCTGTGTCCCCCAGCCGGCTCTCTGACTTCGGCTGCCCTGATAGGACCTCCAGGAAAGAGACGCCTCTGTCATCTTGAGATGACAGTGAAGTAGAATTGAATTCCTTGGCCTGCTTGGACTCCCGTCTCTGAGCACACGCCACAATCCCTAGAGATACGAGTGATGAGGACATCAGTTGGCACATTCCTTGTGGGTCCTCAGCCTGGGCCATGCTCTCCTGGCCACCCGCCCACACATCCATCACCAACAGCGTTCATTTTGGTTGAGGACAGATCCTGGTGATGAGGTCATTGCAGACACTGACCTTTGGAGACACGAGGGCCCAGTGCCAGGCCCCAGCCATGCCTCCTCCCCGAGCGGGCCGCTGCAATTCCCTACACTGTGGCTCATGCCTCCTTGGGTCCAACCATCGGTGCCCGAGTGTCACAAACGTCCTGTGCCACGAGGCATGCATTCAGGAGCTACTAAGGCCTGTTGCTGCTGAGGCTGTGGTGGTGTGATAGAGAATGGTGCTCGCCTTCCCTGTCCCTGCCCTGATGACCCCCTCATCACGCATGCATATGCATGCACATACACACCATCTCTCCTAAACCTCATTGTGCAAGAGGAAGGTTCCTCACATACTCAGGAAATAGGAGATGATCCAGGGCCTGGCTTTCCCTGGTATGTTGTGATGTCATGTTGCTGCCTCTCTGGGGATGTGGAGGGCCTAGCATTTACTGTTGAGGTAACCTGGGTTCTGGTGGCCATGTATGGCCCACTTGCTGGTTATCCTGGTCCTTTGTATTGGCTGTGGCTATGGATGCTCTGACTTAACAGTTACCTCTGGGCTCTAGGAGCCAGGGATCCCTCATGACTCTGGCTCAAGGAGAATGCTGCCTCATGAGGAAGAGCTGGACTGGGGGCTAGAAACTCTGTAGGGTGAGGGACTGGTAGGCCATTCTCTGGAGGCCTCTCTGCTGTGAGACAGAGAGCCCGCCCCATCCTTCACAGGCACCTGCAATAGCCAGAGGGCTCTCAGTGGGGGAAGCCAAGGGGGAACCAGTCAGACTGATCCCTGGTGGCAGACACTTAGGAACTCTGCCTTAATGGCCATTGCTTGAAAGGGGCGAGCCAATTCAACTGGAGGAATTTGAGGTCTAGGAAACCCGCTGGACTCCGCCTCCAGATGCAGTGGAATGCAGACTCCATGCATGCAGCATGGCCTCCCTGGTGAGGGCACTGCTGCTGTCTTCTATTAGCTGAGGCTAACCACCGGCAGCATCATTATGGAGCATGGGCATAGCGCCACCAGCTTTCAGCCCCTTTAGGCCCCTGAACTCTGGCCACCCCTCTACCTCATGAGGACTGGGGGTCATATGTAGGGATGAGAGAGGAGGAGGAGCCTGCCTTGGAGCCTCTGTGTACATGGGAACCGTGCAAGTACAGCAGCCTTGCTAACACCCTAGGAGCAGCACCACTATATAGGAAGGTGAGAGGAGGAGGCACAGAGAGGTTGGGTAACTGCCCAGAGCGACACAGCTAGTGAGTTGCAGAGCCTCCACCTAGACCCCTGTACTGTATGTAGCTACCTGCTAGTGTGTAAGACAGCAAACCTAAGGGCCTCTGGGTGGGACGGTCTGTCCTCTGATAAGCCTGGAGCCCTCCTGGACTCCTGCTGTCCCTTGGATGAAGATAACCCTCCGTCCTGGAGGTCAGAGTTGGATGCTTTCTGTCTTGAGTCTGCCTTCTGAGGAGTGCAGAGCGCCTGGGCAGAAGCACTAGGCTGTGGCTGCTCTGCCCAAGTGCACCCTGGGAACCAGTGTCCCTTCCCCTACAGAGCTGCTGGCCCTGGGTCCACCTCTTCCCCACTCGGGCAGCTTCTTCCTTGTGCCAAAGTCACTAGGGATCCCAGCCTCCCAGAGCTCAGAGGTAGCTTGTTACTCAAAACATCCATAGACTAGATGGCTTATAACCAACGGAACACAGTATCGATGGGCTGTGGAGACCAGCGAAAAGAGCACACAAGCACGGTACCAACAACCACCTGACCAACGGCGCTGGAACAAACCAGTGTGGGAAGCTCTAATTTAACCGGGCTAAGCACATGGGTTTTACTTTGAGATTTCAGGTCTTAAAAACTGTGGGAGATGACCTAGTGCAGGTGCTCGCGGCCTTGTGCCCTGGCCAGCAGAGATGCAAGCGAGTTGCTCTGCACTTTTTATTTGGACCTCTGTCTTCTGGGAGGAGCCTTCTTCCCTGTGGAGGGTGATGCTGATTGAACTTTTGTATGGCTGGGCATGGTGGCCCACACCTTTAATCCTGGCACTCTGGAGGCAGAGGCAGATCTCTGAGTTCTAGGCCAGCCAGGGCTCCACAGAGAAACCCGTTTCTGTATATGCAGCTAAGACTCTGCAAGCGGGAGCCAGAGCCACGGTGGGAAGCATGGCGGCGTCTGAATGCCTTGCATCTCATTGGCTCCTGGCTGGCACAGCCTGGACAGGTGACACCTGGTGACATTTAGGGAGCAATTTGGAGGAAGGCTGGTGGAAGGAAATATTTGGTGTGACTTGACATTAAGTCCTCCGGCCGGTGGCTCTCCTTTGCCAATGTACTGCATGTCTACAAAGCATGTAGGGCTAAAATTAGCTGCCAGGACTTGGTGTCGTCCTGGGTGAAGGGCGCCTGCCCCATTTCCTTGGCTTTCAGATACCCTCATAGTGTCACGATGAGATGCTTCCTGGCAGAATTAGCACAGCTCATTAGACCCAGCTCCTTGGCCAGGGCAGCGCCAGGTGGGACCACAAAAGTGACCGACCCTCCCACTGCTACCACAACAACTGCCCAGGAGTTCATAGTGAAGTCCCAGCAGGCCATAGACACTATCAGGAGCATCCCCCAGCAATCCCATCCTACACCCGAATCCCTCTGCTCAGTTGCTCATGCCCACTGATGCTGTGGTCCCAGATGCTTAAGTTGCTCAGCCCAAGGTGACACTGCCTGAGGATCTCACAGTCTAAGGCAAGGTGGTAGGGTCCTCTCCCCACTGAGTGGGACTGTTGCTCCTAATGTAAGGCCTGTCTCAAGGCCATGGCCCACCCAGCCTCCCCCCTTCCCTTTGAAACAAGGTTGGACAGTTGTTCCTTGGAGTGGGGCAACCCCTCTTTTCTTTATGACACTTGTCCTCCCCCCACCCACCCCCCACACAGACTTCCTAACCCAGCCATCACTAGAGATCCTGGGCTTGGGATGTGTGGCATAACTGTGCCTGGGACTTGGAAGCCCCTTGGCAGAGGTTAGCCCCTCCAGGGACACTGCAGACACCCACGGGCTCTCTGGTGTCTAATGCCTCCTTTTCTATGTGCCGCAGCCGGAGACGGAGGATGAGAAGAAGCGCTTTGAAGAAGGCAAAGGCCGGTATCTGCAGATGAAGGCGAAGCGACAGGGCCACACAGAGCCTCAGCCCTAGGTCTTCCTCTCGTCCCTGGTCAGCACCGTTGTGGCAATAGCCCATGTGCAGTCACTTAGAAGTTAGCCCCTTGGCCAAACCCCCGATTTCCGCTGAGAGCTGGTGTTGTGTGAAGTATTGTGTGGCAGTGTTACCTATGGCCCGTTCCCAAAACCCGTGCACCAAAGCTTTATTTATAGCCCTCCAGTAACGGCTCCCCAGTGTTGTCCCAAAGGCCACCATGGACACCAGAGCACACTGACTGGCCTGAAGAAGCCAGCACCACTAATAAAGCTGCTGTCTGGTTGGACCCACGAAGCCTAGGTGGTCATTTGTCTGAGATGGGGGTGGGGTCTCTTGTCTCACTGGAGGGTCTGCCTGTTTGCAGCCTCTGCCCTCCATTCCTGTGAGCTCACTGCCTTCCTCTTGGGCCCCACCCCTCCCAGCACCAGCTCTGGAAACTGAGAGGTGCACTTTGGGCCACCCCACTGCCCCTGTGGCTTTCATGGGAGGCTGTCTTTGAGCCTCGTATGCTTTCCCTTCACAAGGGCTTCTTGTTGTCCATACTTGACGGCCTGAGTGCATACAGTCTGCACTGTCTGGTCTGAGTGCCTGGAAATAAGGTCCAGATGCCACATCTGACGGTCCAACAGCTCAGGCAGGGGCTACTGGGCAGGCACCCTGTGAATGGGGTTAGGTCAGGCCAGGGGTGTGTGTGCTCAGGAGCGTGTGCGTATTCGTGCGTGTATGTGTGTGTGTGTGTGTTGGAGCATGCCTGATATATTGCATGCATGTGCCGTGAGGCTAAGTGCACATGCATCTGTGTTGCTCTGTGTAGCAGTGGGTGTGGGATGTGGGGCAGCGGTCTGTGCCATCAGGATGTACTTACATATGTGTGCTTGTGGTCCAGCTGCCTTGGGTGGGTGGGGCATAAAAAAGCCACCAATGCCTCTCCAGGGGGACTGGGACTCCACCCCCTGCCCACCAAACAGCCAGAGGTGACGCCTGGATTTGTCCCTGAAGCCCAAACATCTGTCCTACCACATGGAGAAGGCAAACTGTCCTGCAACAGCTGCAGCATGCCGTACAGCTCCCTGAGGCCCCCAGAGGAAGAACCCATCTCCAGATGTGCAGATACAGCGCCAAGAGCCTCAGCTTTCGTAATCTGTCTCGGCCTGCATCGGGAAGACTGGGCTACTTCCTGCCTGGGAGTGGGGGCTCTCCCACATGCAGCCACGTCAAATATGCCTGTGCCTCAGGTCCCTAGACGACTTTGGGATCTCCAGCCTATGCCACAGGGCACCCTTGATGCTGAGATGCCACTCTCGGACCAGGAGACAGCACAGACTGCCAGGGCCCACACTGCTTTCTAAGCAGGCCCTGGGCCCTGGACTCCCTCAGGCATGTCCTTTATAGACACAGCATTAAAATGCCACACTTGATTACAACTGCCCTCTGCTGGCAATCTATTTTTAACCATGGCTGCCTAGATGGGAGCTGGTCTGTCTACAAAGGGCCTCTCTCAGAGCCCTGACCACTCCCAGAAACCCTAGGGAGTGTGAGGGCACACCTGGAGCCATCCAGGGCCCTCCATATTGGTGTGAACCCTTTCTCCATCACACACCTCTACCACTGACCCTGGTGCCCTAGGGTGTGGAAGGTAAGCTACTGAGGGTGACTTGCCGAACACCAGGCAGCCATTGGCACAATTACCATAGATCTGATCCTAGGGACCCACCTTCCTACATCCCCACCATACCACAGCTTGCTGGCCCAGGGAGGCTAAAGGACAATGCTGTCCCACACAACCCTAGGTGGTCTAGAAGGCTGTGTGGCATTGTGTCACCTGATGAGGGGCCAGGAGGTCAGCTCCACCCTTTCTGACTGGAGAGGTCTTAAGGGCTCCCAGGGAGAACAGGACATTTTCCTCTGCATTGGAAGAAGGAGGGGCATGTGGTGACAAGCCTGTGTCCCACTAGAAATGTTAACTGAAGGTGGGCTCCAGGAGGGGAAGAGGAGAGCCAGGAATCAGGCTTCTTCAAATCCCAGTTCTACCAATTCGCTTGGTTGGGCAGAGCCTCAGAGGAGGGAGACAAGGCTGAGTCAGTTGGGGAGGGCCGGTCACCCTGCTGCCCCGAAGTCCTTGCGGTATTCTGGCAGTGCCCAAGGCACAGGGATAGTAGGTTGGAACCTTTGGCTGGCCCAGCCCTGCCTTCTGCTACTCTCGATTCCTGACCCAGCAATCTGATTCCTAGAAACCGCTAGATCTCAGGTGGACGGCATCCTGTCCCTCGTCCTCAAGGATGCTAACCTCTGACGTGGCTTCCTCTCTGACTCCCCATATTCCCTGCCCTCCATCCACGTCCAATCTCCCTTTTCTCTAGTCCGCGAACCCCGCCCCTCAACTCCAGGCGGTTTAGAGGCGGTGGCCTGAGTGACCCAGACCCGAGGGGCCCCGGCGTGGGCGGGTCCTGTCGCGCGCTCCAAGGGCCATCACTGCGGCTGCTGGGTCTACGTGGCTGCGGGGAGTGGGGGGCCAGTGCAACGCGGCCGGGAAGGCGGGGCGCGGCCAGGGGGCGGCGCGGAGGCCCCGGCAGAGGCATGCGCCCTGGTCCGCCCCCCGCCCCCGGCCGCCCGAGCTCAGCCAGCTGAGCGGCGGGAGCCGAGCGGGGCCGCGGCGGAGGCGGCGCCCAGGGAGGGAGGGCAGCGGGGCCAAGCGCAGCGCAGCTCAGCGCTCTGGCCATCGGCAGCCTCCACCGCCAGGATGCCCCGGCCCGAGGGCCGCTCCGCCGCCAGCCACCTCCGCGGCCCCTGGCGGTGGGCACTCAATGCCGGGGCGCGGGAACCGCAGCCAGAGCCAGAGGCGGGAGCGGCGAGCCGGAGCCACGGGCGCCTCAATGCCGGGTGAGCGCCACCGCCCTGGCCCAGGGGCACCGAAGGGGAAATCCGGGCGGGAGGACTGGACGAGGCGGCGGCGTTGAGAGCACCTGGTGGGACACGGGGTCCATCGGAGTGGCTGTGGGCAGCGTTTAGGGCCAGAACGCCCCACCACTACAAACTTAGGGACCTTCGGGGTAACTTCTCCGTGCCAGCCTAGGCTTTCTGCTCCGGGGCCTGACAGTGTAGTCCTGGGCTGCTCGCAGGAGTCAGAAGTGGCTACTTTATAGGTCCCAAGCCGCCTCCCCCCACCCCGCTCCGTGCCCAGTGTAAACTGAGGGTGTGGGTTGAGGCACAGTCCCACCCCCAAGCTGGCTCCCCAAGCTGTTGTTTGGACGTGCCCTCGGGGCTGGAACTGGAAGACCCACAAAGACCAGGCCTGCAGGGGTGCGCCTTTTTAGGGGGGCGTAAAGGAACGAACAGAGCCCTCGGAGACCTATAAGTGGGGTGTAAAGGGGTGTGCACTGAGCCCTGTACTCCCGTCTAGCTGGGCTTTTGGAGACCCTTTGGCACACCAGAGGCCCGCTAGGAGGTGAAATCACGGAGCGTAGGCTCCAGGGAGATCGGTGGGCGCAGCCCGAGCCCGGGAAATCCTTTCAAGTTCTGGGTTCTCTTTGTTGCGCAATACAGCCCTAGGGCTGCGCGGCCTCATTGGCCCAGGGCCCTGACGTCAGGACCCGGACCTACCCACAGACCCCGTGCGAGGGAGGAGGCTTCAAGGCCTGGGTGGGTCTCTAGATTGCCCTACCTGCTCTGTGACCTTCCTTGGGGAGGGAGTTGTGGGATTCCTGACGTGGCAGCATCCTCCTAGAAATGTTGGAGGGGCTTGGAATTCCAATCAGAAGGAGCTTGCTGACTAGAGCAGCCGGTGGGACCCAGTGGGGGCCTGGCCCCAGTCACTGCTGCTCCAGGATCTGTGGGATCAACAGTGTGTCCCCACAGCCTCTCCACTTAAGAGATCTGATGTCAGCACACACACCCCCGACACTCCAGAACATTCCTCCCCTCCCAGAATACGGCCTCCAGGATTGCTGGGCCCCAGCATGGCCCACCCTGGCCACCACTTTCTTCTTAAACTGCCCTCAGCTTGAAAGCGACCTTGTTGCCAAAGTAGATCTGTCCTGCAGGGACGAGCCACTCAGACAGATCTTGCTTCTAGGAACAGTAAAGTGCCTTGTCAGGAACATTTTAGAAGGGCTTGAGAGAACAAGGCTTCGATGTTTGATGAGTGAAGTTTGAATTTTGGCTCGGGTACATAAAGATGTTGGCAGGTGATTTCAACTCTCTGCCTCCACCGAAATGCCTCTCTCTAATGGAGATGGCATCGGTAGCACCCATTACAAGACAGTGGAGGAGCATGCCTCCCTCCTTTACCCACCAGCCCCCCTCAGGCCTGTACACCATTGAGACCTGGGTGAGGATCCCTATCCTCCACGCAGTCCCTTAGCCTGGGGAAGTGCTGCCTGCCCGAGTGCATCCTGCCTCCACTCTAAGCACGTTGCCTGGCAGAGAGCATCAACTCTTTTAGGCTTTGTTTTTTTGTTTTTGTTTTTGGGTTTTGTTGTTGTTGTTGTTTGTTTGGGTTTTTTGTTTTGTTTTGTTTTTTTGAGACAGGGTTTCTCTGTATTGCCCTGGCTGTCCTGGAACTCACTCTGTAGACCAGGCTGGCCTCAAACTCAGAAATCCACCTGCCTCTGCCTCCCAAGTGCTGGGATTAAAGGCATGCACCGCCACCACCACCCGGCGCCATCAACTCTTTTCAAGAAAGGCTCTGTCACGCCTGATTTCTGGATTGGAAAAGCAAGGTGCAGGGGTGTCAAGTAACAAACAGGGAGCTGGGGCTGGACTCCAGCTTCCTGAGTCAAGTCCACAGTATTCGTTCCACCTCACCTTGTAACCCCCAGGCTGCAGCTGAGAAGGCTGGCTAGACCCAGAAACTGTTAGTAACAGGTACCTTCTGACAGGGCCACACTGCCGCCCAGACTAGTTTCTGCGAGCAGCGACTTAAAGTTTTGGGCAGGAGTTGCCATGCCTGCAGCAGACTTCCACCCAAGGACGTTAAGACACTGTGTACAGAGTCGGGGTTGGGCAGGCCTGGGATGGACAAGCAGAAGTAAGAAGAATCCACAGCGGACCAAAAGGGCTGTGTGGAGAGGCAGGGACACATAGATCTCTGGAAGTTCAAGGCCAGCCTGGTCTACACAGGGAGCTACATAGTATAGCCAAGGCTACAACAGTGTGACCTTGTCTCAAAACATTTTTTTAAATTTTTAAAGAAAAGGAATTGTAGACAAGACTGTCCAAGGATGTCTCAGGTGGCCAGCACAGCTTAGTTTTCTGGGCATGAGAGAGAGCTGCTGCAGTTCCCCATCTGCCCCATCTGGAGGTGCTGTGGAGGTGGGGAGCTGGTCCTGACATGTGTAGGTCCTAAGTGGAGCAGCTAAGAGGACTGCAGGTGGCCCTCGCTTGGCATGGGGCTCATCCTCACCCTTGTGCCCAGGAGAGAATTGCCTCTCAGCCTGCGGTAGGGTATGGTGCCTCCCCTAACATTAAACCCCTCCCGCTCGGCATCCTGCACCCTCATCCCACCTGAAGGCAGCTCCTCTGCAGTCAAGGTCTGGGCTGTGGAGTGTCTCCAGGTCGACACTAGTCCATAGGACCCTGTGGGTGACAGCCAGGCAGGCCCAAGTGCTGGATGCTACTTCACAGCACCTACTATGTGGGGGACCTAGCTCCCAATATGTTGCTGTCCCCACCCAGCACCCACTATGTGATACCTGGGCCCTAGGCTTTAAAGATGTGGTGTCTATCCACTTAGCTTCCCAAAGAAGCAGCATAACTCTTCTTCAGGTGGGGGCCTTGCCGCGGGTGGGGCCTTGCTGTGGGTGGAGGGC
>NW_022196900.1:111552365-111637511 GCF_008632895.1 Mastomys coucha
GCCTCGCTGCGGGTGGGGGGCCTCGCTGCGTGGGGGGGGCCTCGCTGCGGGTGGGGAGCCTCGCTGCGGTCGGGGGCCTCGCCACTACCCACAGCCAGTGCTGCAGCTCCCGTCACAGTCTCTGTGAGAGACTGTCCACCCACACCCAGGGTGGGTGCTGAGTGGTGGCCAGCTCCTGTCTACCTCACAGGTCACTTGGGGGATCAAAGAAGGCAAAGGGCAGTATGGGGGGGGGATGCTGCTGGGATAAATGAAAGTCTAAATGCCTGGGATGTCTGGGGATAGGGGTGGAACACAGGATGGTGAGAGAGCTGTGAGGTGAAGCTAGGACATATGTGGGGCAAGCCTGTCTATCCGAGATACCTAAATCCCCAGCACTCCAGAGACAAAAGAGGATCAGATGTTCAAGACCAGCCTTGGGCTGTCTCAAGTGACCAAAGCATGCATGGTGGTTCATGCTTGCAAACCCAACATTTAGAATGCAGGTGGGTCGCTGCAAGTTCAAATCCAGCCTATGTAGCATGTTCCATGATAGCCAGGGTTACAGAGTCTTAAAAGTCCTGACTGAGGATGGAGAAATGGATCAGCGATGAGAACACTTTCTGCTCTTGCAGAGAACCCAGGTTCAGTTCCGAGCACCCTCATGCTGGCTCACAGCCATCTGTAACTCCTCTCCTGTTCTAGGAACAGATGTGGTACACTGGCAAAGCACTCATACATATGGTATAGAAGTAAATAAATCGAGCCGGGCAGTGGTGGTGCATGCCTTTAATCCCAGCACTTGGGAGGCAGAGACAGGCGGATTTCTGAGTTTGAGGCCAGCCTGGTCTACAGAGTGAGTTCCAGGACAGCCAGGGCTATGCTACTCAGAGAAACCCTGTCTCGAAAAAAAAAAAAAAAGTAAATAAATGCAGGCTGGAGAGATGGCTCAGCAGTTAAGAGCACTGACTGTCTCCTAGAGGTCTTGAGTTCAATTCCCAGAAACCACATGGTGGCTCACAACCATCTGTAATGGGATCTGATGTCTGAAGACAGTGTACTTACAGAAAATAAATAAATCTTTAAAAAAGAAAGAAATGTAAGTCTAAAGACAGTCCATTTGGGCCCAGCCTGGCCTGAGACTCTTAAATTATAAGAAAGTTCAGATTCTGAGCTGGAGAGATGGCTCAGTGGTTAAGAACACTTGCTACTCTTCCAGAGAACCTGGGTTCAGTTCCCATCGCCCTCATCAAGTGCCTCACAACTGCCTTTAAGTCCAGTTCTAGGGATCTGGCGCCCTCTTCTGGGCCCTGAAGACATCTGCATGCATGTGGTAAATTCAGGCACATTGGGGGATAGAGAGCTGGTTCAGCTAAGAGGACCAACTGTGCCGGGCAGTGGTGGCACACGCCTTTAATCCCAGCACTCGGGAGGCAGAGGCAGGCGGATTTCTGAGTTCAAGTTCGAGTTCTAGTCTACAGAGTGAGTTCAGGACAGCCAGGGTTATACAGAGAAACCCTGTCTCAAAAAACTAAAAAAAAAAAAAAATTAAAAAAAGGTACAAATGAGGGAATGTGCACTTAGTTGGCACCCCTGTATACCACCCCTTAGGCCCATGACCAGTGAGTAATAAGATTCTTGAGACAACAGCCTGTTGTAAGCCAGGGCCACACAGGTGATGCCACTCTTCCCATCTCCAGTGCTCTGGTGCCATTATTGGAGTCCTCACCGAGTGCTCATTGCTCCCTCTGCAGCTGCTCGTGGTCCCTGGCATCACCAGGCCCCCACGTGTGAGGGCAGCTGCATTGCAAAGAGGCCTGGCTCTGAGGAGAATGCCACGGCCGCTCGCCAGCTCCAGTCTGCACCATGAGTGATGAGCGTCGGCTGCCTGGCAGTGCGATAGGTTGGCTGGCATGTGGAGGCCTGTCGCTGCTAGCCAACGCCTGGGGCATCCTCAGTGTGGGTGCCAAGCAGAAGAAGTGGAAGCCTCTGGAGTTCTTGCTTTGCACGCTGGCAGCCACCCACATGCTCAATGTGGCGGTGCCCATTGCCACGTATGCCGTTGTGCAGCTGCGGAGGCAGCGTCCCGACTACGAGTGGAACGAGGGCCTCTGTAAGGTCTTCGTGTCAACGTTCTACACCCTCACGCTGGCCACCTGCTTCTCCGTCACCTCCATCTCCTACCACCGCATGTGGATGGTCCGATGGCCAGTCAACTACCGGTAAGCATGGGGCAGCCTGGTGCTCTTAGGGAGGGGCTGTGCAGGTGCATCTGCGCATACGAGGGCTCCTGCATGCTAGGATGGGTGACGGGGTTGAGGGCTGGCATAGTCTGGGACATGGTGTCGAGGTACTTATGGCTGAATGTTAGTGTAGCTCAGTGCAGAAGTGCATTGTGGGAGGGATGGGGCACGAATAGCTTTGAGTGAGGTGCCTGCTGGGTAGAGGCTATGGTGTGAGTTGGAAGGGGTGGTCAGGGCCCTCTGTGGTCCCATAGAGGCCTGTGAGTAACACCAGGATTCTCTCTCGTGCCCTGCTCCCTGCCAGGCTGAGCAATGCCAAGAAGCAGGCAGTGCACACAGTTATAGGCATCTGGATGGTGTCCTTCATCCTGTCGGCCCTCCCTGCCGTCGGCTGGCATGACACGAGCGAGCGTTTCTACACCCACGGCTGCCGCTTCATCGTGGCTGAGATTGGCCTGGGCTTCGGCGTCTGCTTCTTGCTGCTGGTGGGAGGCAGTGTGGCCATGGGCGTGGTCTGCACAGCCATTGCCCTCTTCCAGACGCTGGCCATGCAGGTGGGGCACCGGGCTGACCGCCGCGCCTTCACCGTGCCCACCATCGTGGTGGAAGACGCACAGGGCAAGCGTCGCTCCTCCATCGACGGCTCGGAGCCTGCCAGAACATCGCTGCAGATCACAGGCCTGGTGGCCACCATTGTGGTCATCTATGACTGCCTCATGGGCTTCCCTGTGCTGGTGGGTGAGGGTTGATGGGTAGGGAGCCTGTCAGGGATGTGGCTTCTAGGACAGCCCAGGGACTGGGCATCAGGTGGCTGAAATGGCAAACCTGACTTCTGAGCCATCAGTTAGCACTCCCATTTTATGGACTTGGCAGAGTTCAGAGAGGTATATGACTCGCCTAAAGTCAGGGTAGATGAGTGAGATTTGAACCCTCCACAGCTAAGACCTTTTTTGGTGTTTTGTTTTGTTTTGGTTTTTTTGGTGTTTCAAGACAGGGTTTCTCTGTGTAGCCCTGGCTATCCTGGAACTCACTCTGTAGACCAGGCTGGCCTTGAACTCAGAAATCCACCTGCCTCTGCCTCCCAAGTGCTGGGATTAAAGGCATGCGCCACAACTGCCCGGCAGCTAGGACCTTTTTGTCACACCGCAGGGGAACTTCCCCGGGATGCAGCAGGTAGGTAGGGAACACTGAGTTGGCATAGAGCAGGCCCCTAACCTTCTGTGATATTTTGCTTCACCCTAAGGACCAGAGAAGGTCAAATTAAAGACTCACTGGAAGAAAGCCTTTCTAGCCACAGTCCAGTGTGACTGCCTGGACTCTTCTGACCAGCCAGGACTGGGCTGAAGTCTCCACTCAGTTAACAGCTCCTGCCACAGAAGGTCCGGAGAGATGAGAGCACAGGCCAGGGCCAGCCTGCTCACAGCCAGGAGGGTTACATCCCTGGGGTGGCTCCAGGCCAGTGCTAGAGAGGTGCTGGGTCAGTGGCAGCTTCAAAGTCACACTGCTCCCAGCAGGCCCCGCCCCTCCCACTCTGACTGTGGGGCTGGATACCCCTAGTCCTGTGCCAGTGAAAATGGCTAAGAAACTGCCCTGAGAACCACTAAATACTATAAAGGCAGGGTGGGGCCTTAACGTGAGTGGGGTGGAGGCCCACCCCAGCATTCTCTCAGAACTGGGAAGTGGGTGGCATTGATGAAGCCCAGTGCTTAAGCAGTACTGAGCATTCTAACCTCATTCCATAAGCAGTACTGAGCATTCTAACCTCATTCCATGAGCAGTACTGAGCATTCTAACCTCAGGCTGGAGCGACGACTCAGTAGTTAATACACTGGCTGTCCTTGAAGAGAACCTGGGCTTGGTCCCCGTATCCACATGGTGGCTCACAAGCATCTGTAGGCATGCATACGGTGCACATCATACATACATGCATATATGCAGGCAAAACACAAATGCTTAGAGATTGAAACTATACAAAATCTGTTAGAAAAGAATTATTTATTATTATTATTATTATTATTATTATTGGTCTTTTTTTTTTAAGATTTATTTTATTGCCAGGCGGTGGTGGCGCATGCCTTTAATCGCAGCACTTGGGAGGCAGAGGCAGGTGGATTTCTGAGTTCGAGGCCAGCCTGGTCTACAGAGTGAGTTCCAGGACAGCCAGGGCTACACAGAGAAACCCTGTCTCGAAAAAAAAAAAACCAAAAAAAAAAAAAGATTTATTTTATTTATTATGTGTATGAGTACACATAATAGTACATATAATAGCTGTACAGATGGCCGTGAGCCATCATCTGTGTGGCTGCTGGGAATTGAACTCAGGACCTCTGCCGGCCCCACTCGCTCTGGCATAATTCACTGTAGCTGTCTTCAGACGCACCAGAAGAGGGTGTCATATCTCATTATGGATGGTTGTGAGCCACCATGTAATTGCTGGGATCTGAACTCAGGACCTTTTAAAGAACAGTCAGAGCTCTTACCCACTGAGCCATCTCACCAGCCCTAGAAAAGAATTCTTACCTTCTGCAGTGTGGGGTTGTTTTAGCCCATTTCACAGATGAGGAAACAGAGTCCCAGGGAAACTCAGGTGCTTTCCAAGGGTCACACAGACTGCAGAACAGACACGACCTGCCCATTTTTACTATTTTGGCATCATTAAACACTTTGCAAGCAGATGTGGGGACCGTGGTCAGGGGCTTAAAGGCCATCTGGTTAGACCCTTTGACTATTAGGTCTCCTCTAGGGTCTGAGCTTCTGGGTAGGTCAGAGCTGCGGCCCGAGAAGACACAGGAGTAGACAGAGAAGTGCAGGCTTGAGTCCTATTTCTTCTAGCATGTTCCTTTAGAAGCAGGTGGCAGTAACCCATGTCACATGCCCCATGGCACCCATGGGGCGGCAGCACAGAGGAGCGATTCACACAGCTGAGCTCTCTGCCTTCGGTCAGTCAGTCAGCCAGCCAGCCCTTTCCTAGTGGCCCGGAGCTTTCCGCCACCACCTTTAGACCTTCTTTTCCTCTGCCTTACAGATGGGGCAGCCGTGGCTAGGAGGGATGTTGTGGGGGTCAGGGGTCCCATGGGTCAGGCCTAGCCCTGTGCCCACAGGTGGTGAGCTTCAGTAGCCTGCGGGCTGATGCCTCAGCACCCTGGATGGTGCTCTGCGTCCTGTGGTGCTCCGTGACCCAGGCCCTGCTGCTGCCTCTGTTCCTCTGGACTTGCGATCGTTACCGGGCGGATCTCAAGGCAGTCTGGGAGAAGTGCGTGGCCCTTATGGCCAATGATGAGGACTCTGACAATGGTAAGGATGGCCTCAGGGTGGTCCCCGGGGAGGGCGGCGCCTGGGCGAGATCGCTGCGGGTGGGGTGAGCTGAACATTAGTGATCTGGTATACCCTAACCTCCTGGCACTTAGCTGACCCTGTTCTCCACCGCTATATATTCCTGTGACAATACAAGTGACAATACAAGTCGGTACTGTAGGCTGACTTATGCTGTGCGCCAGGAGCGGCAGCCCGTGTGGGTATTTAGTCCCATGCAGTTCCCACCCTAAATCTCAGACGAGCAAATTAGCTTAATATGGCAGCCTCCAGATTCAAAGCCAAAGTGTCCCGTAGCTGGGATTTGAACCCTTGCCCGCCCTTTTCTGAAAACTAGTCCCTTGCTTGTGAGGATTCCCTAAAGCCTTCCCGGATGCTCCCCCACAGTCCTAGGCTTCTGTCCTATCCTGCAGAGACCAGTCTAGAGGGCAGCATCTCCCCCGACCTGGTATTGGAGCGCTCCCTTGACTACAGCTATGGAGGTGACTTCGTGGCTCTGGACAGGATGGCCAAGTACGAACTGTCTGCCCTGGAGGGAGGCTTGCCCCAGCTCTACCCTCTGCGGCCACTGCAGGAGGATCGGATGCAGTATCTGCAGGTAGGTTGAGGCAGAGCAGAGGAGCCTCCTATGTCTGTGATGCCTCCCCTCCCCCCTCCCGTCCTCCCTCTTTCCCTCTTCCTCGCCCTCTCTCCCCCCTCTCCTCTCTCACACAATCTATGAGGGTGGGCCATGTTCCCCGTGCTCTGGAAAAGGGGTCCATTGGTGTCTTGTGCTGTGAACCTTCCCATGAGCCTTCGCTCCAACCTACCCAAGCTTCAGCCAACACCCAGCTTCAGAGAGGTTGTCACCTGCCCCAAATCTCACTTCTCCATACCAGGGGGCCCTTGTCCCTGACCCACACACTGCTCTGCAGGGCGCGGGGAGGCATCGGTGCGGGTTTCCAGGAGGGCAGCCCTGTTTCAGCCCGGCCGGGTGCTCGCAGGTCCCGCCCACCCGGCGGTTCTCCCACGACGATGCGGACGTGTGGGCGGCCGTCCCGCTGCCCACCTTCCTTCCACGCTGGAGCTCGGGCGAGGACTTGGCAGCCCTGGCACACTTAATGCTGCCCGCGGGCCCCGACCGGCGGCGCGGGAGCCTGCTGGCCTTCGCCGAGGATGCGCCCCCGTTCCGCCCGCGCCGTCGCTCGGCCGAGAGCCTGTTGTCCCTGCAGCCCTCGTCCCTAGACGGCGGCCCGCGTCGCGCCCACGACTCGCCTCCCGGCAGCTCGCGTCGCCGCCCCGGGCCTGGCGGCCGCTCCGCCTCGGTATCGCTGCTGCCGGACGCCTTCGCGCTGACCGCCTTCGAGCGAGAGCCGCAGGCTCTGCGGCGCGTGCCCGCCCCGGCGCGGCCCTTCCCCGCTGCCCCCGACGGCGCGGAGCCTGCTGAGGTCCCGACGCCCCCTGGTGGCCGCGCGCAACGCAGCCAGGGACGCCGGGCCGCGCGGTCGCACGCGGGGCCCCTGCAGAGCAGCCTGAGCGCGTCGTGGGGCGAGCCCGGCGGCCTGCACGCGGCGGGCTGCGGCAGCACTAGCAGCTTTCTGAGCTCGCCCTCCGAGTCCTCGGGCTACGTCACGCTGCACTCGGACTCGCTGGGCTCTGCATCCTAGGACCCCCAAAGACAGAGATGCCACGCAGACGGAAAAAGCACAGCGCCACAGGTGTTAGGAGCTACTAAGCGCCACCTGCTCTAGGGGTGAATGGATGGTGGACTCTGTGCCCCTCTTACAGTTCTTTCCTTCTGGCGTCGCCTGGAGGGACGATTGGCCGCCCTGGAGGGCTGAACAGATCGTGGACCTGGTGCTGGGCATGGCATCTCCCAGGAAGGGATAGGCTGTGCCTGTGTAGCGAGTGACATCTGCACATTTTGTACAGCTCTGAGGCTAGACCGGGACGTAGGGAACCTTGAGACCCGACCACGTTCTCAGAGAAGCTTAAGCTCGAAGTCACGACTGCATCATCCCGCACTGCCGCAGCCTCACCTCAAGGGTGTGGCGTGTATAGTGTCCACAAACACAGGGGTCTTCAGAGCCCAAACAAGTTCTATTGAGCAGGCTTTCTATGTAGCCTGCCTCAGTTTCCCTATCTCCGAAGAGTGGATAGATGACCATGATACATCTCTCAGGGCTGTTTGAAGAACACTCCCGGGCTATGTGCCCTCGCACTTGAATGGACCAGGTGTGAGAGGTAGTGAGAGCCCTTTGTTAGGTCAGCCCTCAGCATGTGGGCCCCAGATTGAGGGCCCCTCAGTCTCAGTGACCTTTGCCCTCTTGGAGACTTGCCCCACTTTAGCTAAAGCACAACACCATGGGTATATAACAGCCACCTCGATCCCTGTTACTGTCCCCATGCTCAAGATTCCACCGTATTGCCTGTCTCCCACTATATCGGCTGCCTCCGTGGTCCTGCTGCGAAGGCTGCGGGTGCCTGGAGCAGAGAACCAAAGCACGTGGAAGTGGACTTGTGTGTCTTGGCGCCTGTCTCCAGGTTTGCCTCCCACCTACACAGGCAAAGTCCCTGGAAAGGGTGTCTTGTACCCCACTTATCCCGCAAGAAGGGCTTGGCTCCTGAGTAGACCCCTTTCTGGGTCTGGGCCGAGCCAGGGACATGGGTATCTCCAGGAGAGACTGGGAGCTGGGAGCGGAGGGGTACAGCTGGTGGACCCTCTGTGTTGGGACTTGGAGATAGTCTCTAGGCCAGCACAGAGCCAGCCTGTGTCTCCTTGTTCTCCTTGAGAGATGGCCAGGCCAGTCTCCTCTCCCTCTGCAGACAGACTTCCAACCCTGGCTGGGGCTGGGGGCTGGGGACTGGCCTATCCTAGGCCTTAGATCTCTGTCATCCCTGCTTAAGTGAAAGATCAGCTACCACGGAAGAGCAGAGTAGGGGACTTCGGTCCCTGTTGCCTCTGGAGAAGTTGCCTCTGGCTGTTTGCTGCTGTGCCTTCAGGGACTGACATGTCATACAGGGGCAGAGGCCACCAGCTAGCCACTGTCTCCCTCACAGGTCTCAAATGACCAACTCACCACTTGGGTTTCACTCTGTATTTTGTATTCAATGGCAATACTTGTAATGGGGACATAGTCCCCCTAAGTCACTCCTAATTTTTACAAAACTTTAAGGGCAAACCCTAAACCGAGGGCCCTAGGCATCTAGGGCTCTTTCGCACACCCGGTTCAGCCTCCCTGTTTGCTGACAGCTGTAAGGACCTTGGCCCTGGGGTTACTGTCGAGAGAGCTATCTCTAGACCACCACCCAGCCCAGAGGCAGGGATTCCTTTGTAGTTTTTTTTGGGGGGGTGCGGGGGAAGCATTTCTTTTCTGTACAGGACCCAATAAAAATTTCCTCATGGTTTGCACACAGCCTTCTGAGGCTGGTTTCATAGAAACCCGTTTTTGTGGGGTCAACTAGCTGCCCCCATCCCAAAATATCTACATCTAGAGCCTGAAGCCTAAGCCAGTACATTTCCTTGGACTTGCCATGTCTCCAAGCAGGTGTTTCAGTCCCACCTGGCTAGCGACACAGACAATAGGAAGCAGCATGTGGGCCCCAAAGCCCGTGGTCCTCTGTCACAGGTGGCACGTGTGATAAGGGCTAGGGTTTGACCACCACTGTGAACTTGATTCACTACTAGGACTGGTTATGTTCCCTGCGAGATCATTGGCCTCGCGACATTCTCTGATGCCTCTGAAATTCACCAACTCCTCTGTCTGGTCCTCGCTAAGAGGCCGCCACCTCGCGGTAGGAGAGAAAAAACTTGGCGTTTTTCCCACCCGGGGAGCTGACCAGAAGCCACTTTGAGATAACCACAGCTGGAACTTCTGCACTCGTCCTTGCTTCAAAGAGCCTGTGTGGGGGGTGGCGTGGGTTAGGGTGGGATAGCCAAGTTGCAGAGAATCCTGAGAAGGCCGGCAAGTTTACCCGCAGGGCAAGAGTTGCCCCAAACTTGAAATTACCCCGTAGATAATTGGTATTTGTGGTGCACTTAGGTCCCAGTCTCTGTATTCACGCCCAGTCTTTATTCATAATTGTATGTTGGTAATAGGAGGTGCTGGGATTTCGAACTGGACCCCAGACTGGTCCATGACAGGAGCCCTCACCCCAACACAGTCGAAGCGCAAAGTAACTAACAGGCTCTTAGTTCCAGTCTAGGGCTCAGAAGGCACTACAGTGGTCTTTTGCAGAACACAAAATGCTCAGGTCCCAGCAGTGCTACGCAGGGATGGGTGGGACCTGGGACTCTAGACAGTGGCGAGGCGCTGCGTCGGGCAGGCAAAGTACCTTAGGGGCGGAGCCAATGCTCCGCGCCAGCGCGCCGCAGCCATAGGTATTTGCGCAGTTGAGGGCCTGAGAGCGCGCGCTGGCAGAGTGGGATCGGTGCAGAGGGGTGATGGTTTGCGATGGTGGTGAGAGGGTCTTGGGTGGTAGTAGGATGGGAGCCCCTCGCTGAAGGGGCGGGGCCCGGCGCGCTTTGTGTCGATGGGAACCGAGCTCCGGAGGCCGCTTGAATGGACCAGGGCGGGACAGCAATTCTCCTCGCTGCGAGGGGTCCACTCTGCGCAGCTAGCAACCGAGACCTTCCCACCGTGACGCAGCCGCGGAGAGGGGGCGGGGCGGGCTGCCAGTCCCGGGTCCCTGGGAAAGGGATACAGCTCACCCGTCCCCTCCCATCTTCTCTAGAATCGGGAGGTCGAGAGCTGGTCTGGCTGTAGTAGATGAATTCACCTAGACGTGCAGACCCGATTCGCCAAAGGCTCCGTGGAATTCCCTGCAGCCCCACCAGGCCACCGACTGATAGAGTCCCTGCAGTCATCATGGGTGCCCCCAAATAGTTTCCCTAGACTAGACGGCGGAGTGATTGGGCTTGGGGGGTGGGGCGGGGGTGAGGGCTTGCTTGAGTCTAAATCCTTGCCTAGGCCTCACCAAGGTCGCCACACGCAAAACGCAGGTCTCGGACTCTCGGCCTGGCAGTTTGATGCAGGTTGTGGTGCCAGAACGTCGGTGGAGGACTCAAGGAGACCTCCAGAGAGAGGGAGAGGGGACTGCGGGGAGTGGGAGCCACCTGCAGTGCGACCAGGGGACCAGATGGCCGGGAGGCAGGGGTTGAGAACGGAGACCGCCTGTGGGTTGGCGCTGTCCGTGGTGCTGCCTGCCCTGCGCTGGAGCAGCAGGGGGCAGCGCAGGCCGCTGTCGCCCTCTCCGGGCCGAAGCCTCTGGTCCACGCCAGGCAAGCCGCCTTGGAAGCCGGACGGGTAGTCCACCCCACTGGATACTGGCCAGAGACCTAGAGGAAGGAAGGGAGGAGAGAAGGGAGTAGAAAGGAAGAGGTGTGGAGGGAAAAAAAAAGGGAGACACGAATGAAGACAAGAAATAAGACGGTCTTATTGGGGCAGACCTGTGCTCACACTCCGCCTGCAATCCCACAGCCAGACAGGCCTTAGCTTCCCTTCCCCACATCCGCGCCAGCTAGGTGGTGGACCCTGCTAACCTAGCTGTCCACCTCAGCTTCCTCTCCATTCATCCCCCACCCGACCCCAGGATATCGCAGGCTCTCCATCCTCCTGCCTCAGCGAGCCCCCATGGCTAGCTGTCACATGCCCCTCTCAGGGTCACACTGTGGATCGTCACTACCTTGCAGTGAGTTCTGGAGGCTTCTCATGTACTTAACACTCAGCTCCAGGATATCAGCCTTCTCCAGCTTTCGTTTCCTTATCTGCGGAGCCGTAGAAAGATGTTCTTACCGGGGCAGCTGGGAATGGGCCGGACTAAAGACTCCCCTCTCCCGCCTTACCTGATGTGAGTAGTGTCCCTCCAGAAGAGACCTGAGCTGCTCCAGTGACACGTTGATGCGTGCACGGCGCTTCTTCTCCATCAGAGGCTTGGAGATCTGTGAACCAGCAAGTAGGTGTTAGAGGAAAGGCCGCAGCTTTCAAGGCCTCCATTCCCTCCAGCCCAGGGGTTCCCACTTCCAGGGGTTATCACTCCATACCCTTCAGGACCACAGACCTTTCGGAAGCTGCTGGCTGGGCCACTGAGGCTGCCTCTCGATGTGGGCTCAGTGCCCATGTTGTGATGTTCACACAGGCTGTGGGCTGCGTTGCCTTTATAGGGCACCTCGTTTACATGTCAATAGGAACTAGAAAAACTCAGGGGGGGAGGGGACAGAAAGGGGCCCCTTCCAATAGCCCAGGCCACCTCTGGCTTTCTGGCTTACCCACCCCCCTCCTGCTACCTCCCTTGACCCACTACTCCTCCAGTCTCTCTTCCCAAGCCCATCCTCTGCGGGCATTGTTGGGAGCTACTGTAGGTTCTGGTCCTCACCACTGTGTCTGCTTGCCAAGTCCTGGCTGCTTCTTATCCAACATTCTTCTGGTGGTCCTCTGCTATGGTGGGGAGCTTTGGTGGGCCTGGGGCCATCCTGATGATGATGGAGCTCTAGGGTGTCCTGAGGCCTGATAAAGATGCTGAGGCAAGGATGTTGGCCAGGGATGCTTTTCTGCTCCCTTCACGCTCTGGCCACGCTGAGATGCTGAATTAGTCGCTCTAATGTCAGGACAATGTAGCAATTTTCTGCCTGTGGTTGCTCAAAGCCAGTTGCAAGCAGGGTCTGTGGGGGCCACGCAGTAACATGTGTCCCATTAAAGCGTGCAGCCCGCCTGCAGGGCCACAACAGGCCTCCTCCTTCCAAGGACCCAGTGACTGGACTGTTGAATGATAGGACCCAATATGGAGGCTTGTAGCTGGGAGGTAGACGGCCCCACTTCCCGGCCCTGGGGTTCCAGGTTTGTCACTCCGGTGAAGGACCAGTCTCTTCAGAGAAAACATCTGAGCCACGTGCGCTGGTGCACATCTTTAATCCCGGAACTCAGAGGCAGGCAAATCTCTGAGTTCAAGGCCAGCCTGGTTTTAGAACAAATTCCAGGGACAGCCAGGAGAAATCCTGTCTGGGGATGTGATGGGGAGCAGAGAGAGAGAGAGAGAGAGAGAGAGAGACAGAGACAGAGACAGAGAGAGACAGAGACAGAGAGAGACAGAGAGAGAGAGACAGAGAGAGAGAGACAGAGAGAGACAGAGAGAGAGAGACAGAGAGAGAGGCAGAGAGAGAGAGACAGAGAGAGAGAGACAGAGAGAGAGACACAGAGAGAGAGACACAGAGAGAGAGACTGAGAGAGAGAGACAGAGAGACATAGAGAGAGAGACAGACAGAGACAGACAGAGACAGAGAGACAGAGACAGCGCCCACAGCTGGGGTTCAGCTCCTGTAGACCTTCTGCTAAATTCAGTGAGTGGGAGTGGGGACGGCTGATGCTCTGAGGAGAAACCAGACTACACTGTAGGTTTCTGTACACCTTTCCATTGTCCACATTGTGGGGACAGAGGAAGTCCAGCAAGGAGGCTCTGGGAGCATCTATAGGGCGGACTGGGCCCTTCAGCAGGGCTGGCGTCCCCACACCAGGGAAGTTTGACTGTAACTAACAAGAAGGCTAACTTCCTGCGAAAATCTCGGGTTCAAACCTAGATAACTCCTTTTCTTACACTCTCCTGGTCTTAGTTTGGGGGGCAGGGGAAGGGGCAGGAGACTGAACTAGCGTTCCTGACAATGCCTGTGAGGCCATAGGAAATCTTCCAAGTCGTGCTGCATCCACTTTGACCAAGTAATGGGAAGGAAGAGGCCTCTGTGAGGCCTCAAGAGGATATTGCTGGGTCAAGATGCCCCCCAGACCGGGCACCGTTTTAACCCCCTCCACTTGCTCTTGCTCTGGGCATTGATGGGCCTCGTCTACGGCTCGTCTATGGCCTAGCAGCGTGGAGAATCGAGCCCCGCCCTCACCCTTTCAGGACCAGAGAAAGGCGATCACAACTCTGGAACGTTCTCCTGCCGTCCACCCCCCGACCCCCTCCCGCGCCTTAGGGCGGGAGGGCCAGGTCTGGGTGGGTTTAGACCCTGGGCTGGTGATGGGGACTGAAACCCAGTGGCGAGCGCTGCCACGCGCCGAGTAGCTTTAAAGCGCTCGGGTCAGCCGGCCCGGGAGGCCCCCTTGCGAGTAGCTATGGCTCTGGGGCTGTGGCGGCGCGGTACAAAGGCTCCGCAGGGCAGGCGGGCGGGAGGCAGGGCACAAAAGGAGCAGCCGAGTGTTAAGGGCATTGTGCCGGGCGCACAAAGCGGCGCCCGCGTCCGCCTTCTCCAGGCCAAACTCCCGGCGCCCCGCGGCGCACGGGCTTCCAGCTGCAGCACATCTGTAGGAAGGCCGAGCGCGCGCCTCACCTGGGCGGGTCCTTTCCACCCTACTTGCTCTTAAGCCAAGCCAGCAGCGGGGCAATTTGTCTTGTAATTACAATACTTCGTCAGAAACTGTTGCCCGCGCCTTTCAGTCCAGTGCATTAGCAAGCCAATGGTGCTGTGCACAGCTCTCCGGACGCACCGTGGGACGCCGGGCACTGGGCCCGCCCCCTCTCCAGAATTAGAGTCACTATAAAGTTCCCTTCTCTGGCCCCTGCCCGCACCCCAGTACCCAGGGTTGTCTGGCTCATCACCCCCTCAGAAACCTACGCCCAGGGATCCCGGCCGCACTCGTGGGTGGCTAAATGTTTCTTAGGTAGTGGAAAATTGACCACAAAACGCGCTAATGCGCTAATTTGCAATGTTCTGTTCTGGCTGAAGGAGGCGAGGCCCGCCATGGGCAGGGACCCGACTCTCAATGGTTGCGCTCTGCTAGGATCTATTTAACAGGCCTGCAGCCCGGCTGCCTCATACCTCCCACTGCCTGTGGGACAGTCCTTGGAGGGGGGTCTCTATGTGTGCGGACTTCTCTGCGGTTCCTTCCTCTGTTGCTACAAAACACCTCCCCAAGCCTGCTCCTGCGGCTGAGGGTCGTGCAAGATCACGCCCAGGAGGGACCCCCTTCTCCTTCTCCCCACTCTCTTTTCCCAGAGCTCTGAAACAACCCTCCTCCTTCCATCACAGCAGCTTCCTCCAGGCAGCCTCTTCTCCCACTAAGTTAGACCTTTGCATCCAGCAAGGTCACTGGAGAAGACGACAGTTAATGAGATGCAGGCTGAGGACTGGCGCTCCATCTGCCCTCGAGGACGTCTTACCTGTGTCCACAGGCAGATGGCACCCAGGAGAGAGCTTTCCCAGAGGTGAGGAGAGGCAGCTGCTCACCTTGTCCTCTCTGATCAAGCTGTATAAAGTACTCTCCCTTGAACTGCTTGGAAGGTCATGGACCAACTTAGAAACCCTGCTTATGCAAACGGAGATGTAGGCCACCAACTCCCGTTCCATCTTTAGCGCTCAGGGTCCCCAAGACACCTGGAAAGGAGCACAGGCCCAGGAGGAGTAGGGAAACCCAAGCCCCTTTTGCTCATACAAGGAAAAAAATAAGTTCCTCTTAGAATTCCTGGGGGCTCTCAGCCCACCTCCACTCTCTCCCCTTTCTCACACTTTGGAAATTAATCGGGAAAAGGGGCCCTGTGCCTTCCCCATTTCATTTCTCAAATTTGGCAAAAAGCACACATGGGTCTGAAAACAAAGTGGGACAGGGGTTTGAAGCCTCCCAAAATAGTCCCAGCTCCCATCCAGAGCCAGAGCCAGCAGCCTGGGTCCTTGGTGGGAGCCACTTTACTCCTGTACTGCCAGCTTCAAACCTTGAGCCCGGCACAAACTGCTGTGGGTGCTGGTGGGCACTGGAAGAAGCCTGGTCTCCTGCAGATGTGTCTCAAAGTGGGATGAAGAAGTGACCGCTGTGTGTAATTAACTACCAGGGGCTCAGCAGAAGCCCTGAAATGACTCCAGCGATTGTCTGCAGACAGGGTTGGAGAAGCTGCAATTCTTTAACTCTCTTTAGCTGTGTTGAGACTTCCAATAGCCCAGCAGCCAAGGGCCCTTCAGGGAACAAAGGCGGGGACTTCAGTGAGTGCGTGGACACTGGCCAGGCTGGCCCAGCTCAGGAAGAGTGAGTTCAGAGAGACCCTCTTTGTCCTGGCCTTTTGTGTCTCCCCTGAGCTGGCTCTAATCTTTAAATATTTACCCGACCCTTTTGTGCGCATATGACTTATGCACCGTGGGCTGATGAGCTAATAAATCACGCGTCATTTACCAGGCTGGAAGGTGGTGCTTTCATTTCTCCAGCCTGGGCCTCAAGAGGGAAAACTTTCTTTTGGAAAACTGGGCTGTCTCTGGCAGAGGTCTATAGCCACACTGGGCAGACTCCTCACTGCCCTCGGCTTCCACGTGCACTCTGTGTAAGCCAGAGGCTTTGAATAACCAGGAGCTGAGAGGAGGGAGCTGGGGGCGGTGGGGGTGGGGAATGTTCTGAAAATGACTGGTCTGGCATCCATCACAGAGGAGGGGGATATGAGCCTCCTGGGGTTTCCCCCTGCTTGGCTTCAGGCGTGGACAGGAGCCACATTCCACCAGGGGATTATTTTGTGTGGGGTGAGCTGCTTGCTTATGAGGCTCGTTAAGTGTCCATGTTTGTCTATGCCATGCACCTTTGTGCCTGCCTTGGGCTTACTCTGCTGTGCTCTCCATAGTCTCTCTTGCTCAAAACCATGATGCTTAAGAAACAAAATGCTGGGGGCTGGAGAGGTGGCTCAGTGGTTAGTACATACTTGAGGAGGGGCTGGAGAGGTGGCTCAGTAGTTAAGAGTACATACTGTTCTTATAGAAGACATCTCACAACCACCTATAACCCCAGTTCCCTGGGTGGGTGGGTAGGGGGTCAACTCACCTCTGGCCTCCACTTGCAGAAATAACATGCCCCAATATCAAAAGCAACCTGCCCAGCTCGCTGTCAAACCACAAAATACCTGTGCCTTTCTGTAGCTACTTACATATGTGTGCATGTGTGTCATCACAACATATCCCCAGCCCCTTTAAGTAGACTCAAAATGAGAGCTGGGCCCAGGCAGGAAAGCTGTTAGCCTGTGGTGGTAGCATATTGAGATGGGGAGGCGTGGGCTGCAGAGGGGTCCTTCTGCTCGAGAAAGAAGCCCTTTTGTGCTTGCCTGGAAGCTCCCAGGACAAAACACATTCAAATGCTTATTCTCAAGAAAAAGCAAGCGGGGCATCCCAGAACTGGCCATTTTCTGACACCCACTCTGGGTACAAAGTGTGTCCACTCCATCAGACTTCTTTCCTCTCCTATGGGAAGAGCCTTTGTTTCCCTGGGCATCTGAGTGTATCCCTGTGTGACTGTATCCTTGTGTGACTGTATCCCTGGGTGATATGCAAGCCCCCTGTGTGACTATATCCTTGTGTGACTGTATCCCTGGGTGATATGCAAGCCCCCTGTGTAACTGTATCCTTGTGTGACTGCATCCCTGGGTGATATGCAAGCCCCCTGTGTGACTGTATCCCTGGGTGATATGCAAGCCCCCTGTGTGACTGTATCCCTGGGTGATATGCTAGCCCCCTGTGTGACTGTATCCTTGTGTGACTGTATCCCTGGGTGATATACAAGCCCCCTGTGTGACTGTTCCTCTGGACATATGTACTCTTTGTGTATAACTGTTTCCTTAGGTGCATATGCTCTTTGTGTGTGACTATGTAGCTGAGTCTATATGTTCTGTGTGTGGCTATTTCTGAGTATTTGCACTCTCCAGTGGGACTGTATCTCTGGTTATATATATGCACTCTGGATGTATGATTGATTTGCTAGCTGTAGGCATTCTTTTGGTGAAACTTTTCCTGAGTATATGCATTTTCTGTGTGAAACATGGCCAGATTGTATAAATATGCCTGCTTGCCCCTCTCCTTCAGCACTCCACTATGAGTTCTTGGCCCTGACAGACCAGCAATTCCTAAAAGTTCCCATCCCCTGCAGGGCAGAGCACTTCTTTTCCTTTCTCCTGCCTCTGAGATAGGACTGGGGCCTCAGAGGAGATGACCCACAGAGACAGGATGGAGTTGCTCAAGCTCTCCTAACCCCAAGCCCTTTGTCAGTTAGACTTTGCTTGGTGCCTAAGAGTGGAGATCAAAAGCTCAGGGCCTGAAAAGACTAAGGAGGGGTTTCCACCAGAAAGGGTTTCGTGCCTCAGAGTCAGGAGCCCTCCCTCAAGTGAGGAGCAAGAAGCACCCTCTAGTGGCTCAGATGTGTCCCAAGTCTGGGAGGGACTCCTGTTCTCAGCCCTGTAACATTAAAGCCCAGGCCTCCTGCCAGTGTGGTGCAGCAGGTGTCACCTCTATGTCCTGCTTAGCCTAACTTAGGACTTGCCTCAGTCAAACTGTGCATGTCTGTGGGGACTGCATTCCTCAGGCAGGTGGTACTGTAAGTCTGAGCAGATGAGCCAGCCAGCCAGGAAGCAGCGCTTCATCATGGTTCCTGCCGTGACTTCTGTCAGGGATGGACTATGGCCTGCAGCTGTTAGGCCACGAACCCGCTCCTCAGATTCCATTTGGTCAGCATTTAAGCCTAGCAACAGAAAGGAGACTAGAAGGCCTTATTTGGTGTGCGTGTGTTGCTGGAGATTTGAAACCATTCCATCTGTTTCTAGTTCCCATCGCCTCACTTTGACAGATGTCTCCCGAGCACGGTCTCACCACAGCGCAGGCCTCCAGAGGTTACTCTAGTGTTATTCTTCCAGTTCCCTGTCTGTCACTGAAGGAAGTCAGGGTCAGAACCAAACGAGAGCTCAGCAGAAGTCACAGAGAATGCTGCTCGGTGGCCTGCTCCCTCGCCCATACTTAGCCTTCTTATATAGCCCAGGAATACCTGCCAAGGAATGGGCCCTCCTACATCAGTTAATAATCAAGAGGATCCCTCCCAGGCACACCCACAGGCCTCCTCAGATAACTCTAGGCTGTGCCACTGTGACAAAGTAGGACAACAGACAACCGTCCATCCAACACAGCGAAATCATGACTCCAGTTTACAGGAGCCACCTGCCTGAGGTCACCAAAACAGGATGCAGAATGTTAGAATCTGTGATGGCAAGCCTGGCTTCTCCATCTACGTGCGCACACATCAGGGCTCCTGCCAGGACTCGCTCCTGAGGTACATGAAGGCTCGCCACAGCCTCACCAGGGCCTGTCTCTCATCTTGGTTAGGCTTGCTCTTCCTGGCTCTGCTTTTCAAACCCAGCACCAGCTCCCGGCTCCTCCGTGGTGCCCCATTTCCAGCAGCTGGCAAGGACAGGCAGTTCTAAGGCCTTCCATGGAGCCTGCTTACCCTGTAGCCCAACCAGGGCCTCTCCCCTGGACTCAAACCAAATGGACCCCACATCTAGCCTTCAGTTAGAAGGCATGACCCTGACTTGTCTAGCACCAGACAAAATCTGGGGTGATGGCTCACACCTGAAATTCCAGCCTTCAGGTGGAGCAGAAATTCAAGTGTCTTTTCCGGATATCTAGAAAGTTCGGGGTGTCCTGGGCAGATACACTGTCTCAAAAAGCAAAACAAAGCAGTGTGCAGTCCCTGCCTTCCATTCCAACAACCAGGAGGCAGACGCAGGCGGGTCTCTGTAAGCTGGATCTTTTAGCATTCTTTCTAGGCTCCGCCCCACAGTTACCAGGCAACATTCAGAGAGGCCTGGCTTACTACGGAAAGGGGCTGGCTGTTTGCCACTCCTGGCTCTCTGACTCTCACTCTCTCTCTGACCCTTTTCTCTCTCTCACTCTCCACGTGTTCCCGGCCTCTCCTCTTCTCTCTCTGTCCTTCTCTGTCTCTACTCCCTTCTCAACTCCCCTTCCCATGCCCTAAGTAAACTCTATTCTACACTGTACCGTAGTATGGCTGGTACGTCGGGGCAAGGGATGTCTCAGCATGGGTCTGCCGAGGCTCGCCTCTCACACCTCACCATGCCGCCCTCCTAACAGACATATCTTGGTCTCTTTTTATAAAACAACAGGATTCCTATCCGGTCAAACCACCTTGGGTTGTGCCTCATAAAGACGTACAAATACATAGATGTACAAATGTATAGATTTAAAATGATAAAAATGGTGAAAAGCTTCTGTTCTTAACACGCCCATCTTCATTCTAGGCAACATGGGAAACACACTCGCACGCACAACCTATGTGGGTCAAGGAAAATCGTCCAGAATGTTGCCACCTAAAGGGAACTCGCTGCTTTCAACCCTTCTCCCGGGCTCAGTCATACTACGCTTCTTGTCCCCAAATCAAGCGAGGACCGCACCCCACTTAGGAAGAGGGTGATCCCATTTCAGGGAGGCCACCAATGGGAGTCGTGAAGCGGTTGGCAGGGTCCGCAGACTCCGCTCGCGCCTGCGCTATGTCTCAGTGCGACCCAGCGGCCGGTCACGCCTAACCGTCTCTTGGGCTCTAAACTTGGGACGAACTTCTGCAGAGCGCCGAAGCCACTTCCGGGTTGCTGCGTCGCCCCTCTGCGACGTCACGCTGTCCCGAGCTGAGGGGCGGGGCCTGAGGGGCGGGGCCCGCGAGGCACGGCGCTCGCTCGGATTCCGGCCCTCCGCGGCGCGCGGCGGCAGTCTCGCGAGACCTCGCCGGCCGCGCGCAGCTCCGGGCATTTGCCCTTCCCGAGCCGGCGTCGGCGGTGGAGTGCGCAGGCGCGGCCTTCGGGTTTCCCCGGCTACAGTCGGCGTTTCTGCCCGCTAGTCCGCCGCCGGCTCTTCCGCCGCCCTGCGCCATGGCGGGCTGCGCGGCGCGGGTTCCGCCGGGCTCCGAGGCGCGCCTCAGCCTCGCTACCTTCCTCCTGGGCGCCTCGGTGCTCGCTCTGCCGCTGCTCACGCGCGCCGGCCTGCAGGGCCGCACCGGGCTGGCACTCTACGTGGCGGGGCTCAACGCGCTGCTCCTGCTGCTCTACCGGCCGCCGCGTTACCAGGTGCGGAGGGACCGGGACCGGGACCCGGCGGGCGGGCGGGACTGGTGGACCGGTTGACCCGGACACGGACCAGGCACAGGGCGGGACGGGCAGGATGGACCGATAGACCGGGACTCCAGACCCGGCGCAGGATCGGGGTGGACCGGGATCAGACGGGCTTCTGGCAGGGTGGGCGGAGTAGGTGTGGACCAGGCAAGACCGAGCTAGCTGGCTGCGCTGGAGCAGGGCGGGCCGGGTGCACCGGAGCTGGAGACGAGGCAGAGGAGCCGGGTCGACGGAGATCAGGGACCGAGCAGGCGGGGACGGAGCACGGGTAGGCGGGCCAGGTACATTAGAACCGAGAAGACGGCGCGGGGACCAGGATGCGTCAGGCAGGGCTGAGTAGATGGACTGGGGACAGGGACTGGGCAGGCGGGGAACAGGCATGGGAGCCAGTCTAGCGGGCGTGCGTTACCTAGCCCGTCGGTGGCCGGTTTACCTCCAACTCCCTGCGCCGAGGGGATGCCCCGCACGGGCTTGTATGTCAACCATAAGTTGAGGTCACAGGAGGGACCCACTTCTAGCTGTGGGTGTTAAGTGCATTTCCTGCCGATCGGCAGCTTAGGCAGTGCATGTCAGGTGGGAAGTGAGCTAACCCATGAAATTTTAATTTATGTAATGTCAGGTGTGGTATTTTACCTTCTCGTCAAACTCCCCGCCTCACAGAGGTGGCAGGGCACGGAGTTCGAGAGTTGGAGTCGTTGACTCGGGTGTATCAACAGTAAACTGGGCTTAGGTAGTTTTTCCGTAGCTAGCCCTGCTGTTGCTAGTAGTAACGATAGTTATCGTGGCTGTTAAAATTGGTTATTCTTAGGCACTTTGTGTGGTGAATCCTCGGTGTTGCCCTAGAACACAACACTGCTGTTATTCCCATGGCTTAGATGGGTAAACTCTTATTTAAGCAACTTGTCCAAGGCCAGAGCCAGGCGGATAAGAATAGGGTTTGAACTAAAGCAGCCGTATTTCACCCTCTATCTCTTGAGCAAATGGACTCCGCTCACTGAGGGGCTTTGCTAATCTAGGCTGTCTGCAGCGGAACACCGGGTGACTGAGGGCTTTTTGGGTGTGTTTCAGATAGCCATCAGAGCTTGCTTCCTTGGCTTTGTGTTCGGCTGCGGAGTGCTGCTAAGTTTCAGCCAGTCTTCTTGGAATCACTTTGGCTGGTAAGAGAGACTCTGGGGGCCGTGGTGGATGGTGTTGAGGTGAGGGTTGGCAGCAGTGGGCGAATAGTGACCTCTCCTCATACCCGGCTGGGCTCTGACGGAACAGGAGGCTGCTTAGCATTTTGAGGAAGCAGCCTCCCGCCTCCTCCAAATCCCCACACTTCAAATCTCATGAACACGACTGTGCATGTTAGTGGATTATGTCTGTGGTGGATGGAAACGGGTCTCCCTGTGCCCTCTCCAGAGGGCCCATCGCCTGAAGTTGTTGTGATGAGCCGTTCCCTGAAGGGGTGCAGGTCCGCGGTGATGGGCAGGGGCGAGTCTCCCGGTGTCTTCTAAGCCTTTTCCGTCTCGGTTTCTATTAGGTCCCGGCTAGTGCTCCCCCCCCAGCCAGTGTAGGACTTCCCCTACACTATGAGTTCAATCCCTTGAGCCTTCTAGCCTCTGACTTGGATATGAACCGTGGCTTCAAGGTAAAAAGCTTTATCTCCTATTATCAGTATGCTGAGCCATCTAATCCTTCTTTGCTGGAATTATTTTAGTTCTGTTGAATTTTGTTTCCCACATGCGTCACTACTTTGTTGATATCTCCCCTTTCATGTTAACATGTGAAATTGTCATATTAAAGAAGTAAAGAGACCATAGTTTCTCCTTCACCTACGGAGATTTTTTTAGTTTTGTCTGTGACATTCAGAAACATAATAGTTCCACAGAACCACACTTGTGCCTGCTGGAGAGGGAAGGAATGACCTGTGTGTGCGTGCGTGTGAGTGTGTGTGTGCACGCGTGTGTGTGTGTGCACGCGCGAGTGTGTGTGAGTGTATGTGTGTGCGTGCGTGTGAGTATTGTGGTGCGCTCACGCGTGCGTGCGTGCGTGTGAGTGTGTGTGTGTGTGTATGTGTACATGTGCGTGCCCCTGGTGTCGCCCAGGTGGGTGACAGCAGCACCACATGCCAGTTTGGGGCAGTCGAGCAGACCAGGTGTATGTTTTGGCCTAACTTGGTTCTCTCGCCTGCTTTCCCTCTCTTGTTTTGTCTTTAAATAGGTACGTGTGCTCGCTGTCTCTATTCCACTATTCTGAGTACTTAGTGACAGCTGTCAATAATCCCAAAAGTCTGTCCTTGGACTCCTTCCTCCTGAACCACAGCCTGGAGTACACAGTGGCTGCCCTGTCCTCCTGGATAGAGTTCACACTTGAAAACATCTTTTGGCCAGGTTGGTGTGGGAGAGAAGGGCACCTCCCTGCAGGCTGAGAAGGTGACATTGATCCACCTCTCAGGTCTAATCTCCCCTGAGCTGCTCCCCAAGCCCTCTCTGCTCCCTAAGCTATTTATAAAGGACAGACTCCACTCCCTGGAGAATTCTGCTTCTGGATTTCGAATCCAGGACATTGACATTTTGCTCTAAGGCTTGCATAACACAGGCCATGACCTAAGATGGAGTCCCACCTGGATGGTTGTGATCTTAACTTTGCCATCGGATGAGATGATGTTTGGGCCTGAACACTTTCTGTAACATGAACATCTCACAAGGTTTTATTATAAAAGTCCTCTGAACTGGGAGCACACTTAAACTTCCCAGAAAGCCAGCTGTGGGTCCTAGGGCTGACTTTGGGACCCAAGACGGTCTCTGCCTCTCTCAGCAGCCCTTATTCCTTAGGGAAGAGCCGGCCGCCCAGGCAGGGCAGCTGCCTGCAGCTCATGTAGTGGCCCTGGGCTGGGGGCTTTCTTAGCAAGTTTAATGTGTGACAGATGCCAGTTTCCCCCGGGGTGGCTTCTGATGTTCCTCTCTAGGGGATAGGTTTGTGTTGGATAGTGAAGGGAGTGGCCGCCCCAGTGTCCCTACTCTCTGTCCCTCATGTCTGTTTCCACAGAGCTGAAGCAGATTACATGGCTCAGTGCCACTGGGCTGCTGATGGTGGTCTTTGGAGAATGCCTGAGGAAAGCTGCCATGTTTACAGCTGGCTCCAACTTCAACCATGTGGTGCAGAGTGAAAAGTCAGACACCCACACTCTGGTGACAAGTGGGGTATACGCTTGGTGCCGGCACCCCTCCTATGTGGGCTGGTTTTACTGGAGTATTGGAACCCAGGTATAGTACCAGAGTTGAGGATGCTTTCCTGGGGCTTAGGGGGGTTTGTTTGTTTGTTTGTTTGGGGTTTTTTGTTGTTGTTTGTTGTTTTGATATAAGGTTTCTCTGTATAGCCCTGGCTATCCTAGAACTCACTCTATTATAGACCAGGCTGGCCTGGAACTCAGAAATCCATCTGCCTCTACCTCCCAAGTGCTGGGATTAAAGGCATGCGCTGCCTGGCTGGGAATTTAGTTTTCTAAGTTTCTTTCTTTTTTGGTATCTTGACAGAGGGTCTTGCTATGTGGCTAAGCTAAGTTTGAGCTTGTATCCCTTTTATCTAGGCCACTTGACTTTCTTACACTTCCTAAGTTGAAGTGTAATTGGTGTGGCACTATAAAGCTCCTGTTCTAAGTGTGCCCTCGAGCGTTTTAGTGTGTGCACAGGCTGCTTTTCTCCTGCTCCCTGGCATGCTTCAGGCCGGGACTCTAAAAACTAGAGACCAAATCTAGCTTTTCAATGTTTTAGGGGTAAAATCAAGATGTTGTTTTGAGTTAATTGTGTAGTTTTAAACTTGAGGACAATTTATTCTTTCAAAGGAGAACCACAGACAGGCAGGTGGTATGTCTTGCAGCTTCCAGAAGCACAGAGGTGGCCTGCCAGCAGGGAGGGAGCGTTAGATAAGGAGCAAGGGAGCCCTGGATGCTAGTCAGAGGGTAAAAGCAGGCAGTGACCAGCAGTGGGAAGAGACTGCCTTCCTGAATGGCATCTCCTAGGACTGCCTGCTTCTGGGCATGGCATCTCTGGTGGCCATGGTACCATTCTGCCCTGCATTGGGCCCCTTTCTGCTGCTCTGACTTGGGTCTGGAGTACCTTGGGCAAGGGAAGGTAGGCTTTGGGGAGGGAGTGTCCTCAGCCACCCTCTGCTGGCTCAGTGGGTTTTCATCAAAAAATAGGTCTGAATGAGGCCAAGGTCCTGCCAAGTTAATGAGAGTTGTGGGGTTTGCTGTCTAGGGATGCAGACCAAACCTTTGTATTTTGACAGCTGTCTCTGGATTCTATACTTAGTCCTAGAACAACTTGGCCAGAGAGTATAAATTGAGCCAGGGAAGAACATCGGGGCCCAGACATCCCTTCCACGTGCTCGGGCCATGGGGGTTCTGGTGGGAGGGGCAAGTGACCGTAGCATTCCTTCAAAGCTTTGTGTTTCTGAGATGTGTCACACTGTTCCTCTTGCCCTGGGGACACACAGAGGGTAGGGGATGAATGTAATTTGCTTTAAGTGCTTCTGTGTGCCTAAGTGCTTTAGAGAGGAAAGATTTTTATACCTTTTTGGATAATGGGTATTTTGTACACTGTGCCTTGGTATGTGTGCTTGTGCTTGCCTGGGTGTGAGAGGGAGTGGTGCCTGCACGCGTGTGTAGAAGAGAAGTCTTACCTACCCTCAGCAGTACTTACCCTTATACAAAACACGACCTTTCCTCTTAACCGGGATGGTGCTGCTGGTGCACTGCGTTCTCATTTCCAGCTCAGTAGAAGGTTGTCACTGATGACTAAGACACTTGCCCAAGGCTGCCCAGGTGTGAGGGCACAGACTTGGTGCTGACAGATGGGAGGAGCCTGGTCCCTGAAGCTTCCCTTGGCCACCCTAAAAGCCAGGACACTAGTGTGGGAATGATGCTACCGAGTCAATTGGTGAAGGTTTCGTGTCTTAGCGTGGTGCCAGGAACACAGCAAGTACTCAGTGCAGGGACAGAAGAATTTGGGGGCGTGCATAGTATCACTGGACGGGTCCTGATGCCTGCAGTGGGTAGGGCTGGGTTTCCATGGCAACAAAGGAAGCTTATAGGAGCTGGGGGTGCTTTCAGCTTTGAGGGACTTTTTGGCTGGAGGACCAGGTTGAGCAAGGGGTGTGTGTGTGTGTGTGTGTGTGTGTGTGTGTGTGTAGAGAAGCCGCCACGTATGAAGGCGGCTAGACACAGCTTTTCTGACCTGTGGACACTGTTACTTTCTGAGCAGAGTAGTCTCTAAAAGGAAATGTTTTGGAAGCTCAGATATAGAGTGGCCTTTGGTTTATGTGGCCTTGAGGGGAGGAAGCAAAAGTCCAAGGCTGACAAGTATGTTCAAGTGGGCAGAAGTCAGGGCGGATGGAGACACCAACATGACTAACTCCATCAGAGAATTCACACTTGAGTACAGGCGGGGGTGTATGTTACCTACCCAGGATTGAAGCCCAGATGGTCCTTCACTGTCACAGAGACAGGTACAAAAGGGTGCAGCCGTGAGTGTGGCTCCCAGGAACAGGGATGGCTGCCAGCCACACAGTCGTCTAGAAGAAGTCCCGTGGGGAAGGGGCCCTGGCAGCAGACTGCTCTGACTGTGGGTCTGCTGTGCTTCCTCTGCCAGGTGATGCTGTGTAACCCCATCTGTGGCGTGGTCTACGCCCTGACGGTGTGGCGCTTCTTCCGAGATCGCACAGAAGAGGAGGAGATCTCGCTGATTCATTTTTTTGGGGAAGAATACTTGGATTATAAGAAGAGGGTGCCCACAGGCCTGCCTTTCATAAAGGGGGTCAAGGTGGAGCTATGACGGGGGTGAGGCCCCGTGGGACCAGGGCACCTCTGGCCCTGCGAAGCCTAGGACAAAACTGTTTCAACTTGGGCACTGCAGAGTGAGTTTTCTTAGTTGTTTTATATGTAACTAGTTACTCCTCAGAACGTCACCAGGACCTAACGTTGAGAAGACTTTGGGTCCAAAGGAGCCACAGACACCATCTCCTGCACTGAAGGCAGGTAGAGCAAGGAGCGTTCATCAGCGCCTCTTCCACAGTGGCAGGGTGATGACCCAAGCCACAGTCCTGTGCCCCCTCAGGACAGAGTGTGTTTGCACGGTGACCAGGATACTCGGGAGAGTTGGCCACTGCCCTTTGCAGCACTCAGCCCACTGCGGGTGTGGTCAGAGTTGCCGAATATCAGCATTCAAAATGCATCAAAAACCTTTCATTTAACCCACAATACAACCCAGCTTTAACCTTTGTCCGCCCATAAGTGCATGAGCATCAGCATTAACTCTAAAGACTTCTACCCTTCGGCTTATCATACATTTAATCATATTTACACACCAATCTTATAAAAGTAACAGTGTAGATTCCAAGGGACACGGAGCCTCCCTGCTTGGGAGTTTCTAAGTCCAGCTTTTCCGTGGCGACAGGTAGCACAGGCCCTCAGGTGCTCTGCAGCGTTTGAGTAGCCATTGAGCCTGGGCTGAGGATGTGGGCCCCGGGATTCCCAGGTCCTGGCATTGGCTCGTCTGTACCCCTAGGAGGTCATGTCTGTGCTAATTCCGAGAAATGCTGCCCTCCATGTGTTTGGGATTATTCTTCTTTATCATAGCTTGTGTTTTTTATTTTTATGTTGCAATGAGTCTGTCAAATTAGTTTCCTGTGTTTTTTCAAAGTCAGTCACCTTACTGCAGCAGCAAGTGTTTTCCAGAAGGTCCCAGCATAGCCTATGCATCTGCAGCCTGAGGCAGACTGACCCTCAGCAGTCCACGGCCCTGGTGTGAGATCCTTCCAGATTTGGTTTGGTTTATTGTCCTCAGAGCTCCTACCTTGAGATGTACAAGGGTCTTAAAAGTCTGTCAAGCATGAGCGCAAAACCATGGGTAGAGAATCCATGGGTGAGAATCTGAGTGTGTTTCAGCTCACACTCAGCTCTGATAAAGGCCTGCTGCAGGGCCTTCCCTGCCAGCTCTAGCAGAGTCCAGATCAGCCTGCTCAGTGCTCTGTGCAGCAGCCGGGTCCTCTCAGACTTGAGAAAAACCTTTCTCTTCTCCCTGCACCACTGAGCAGACATTGCTGGGTTGAAAAGAATGGATACTTGGTTTAGTATTCCTGCCGTCAGCCACTGGTAACCCTTGAGTACAGCTCTCTTCCTCGGGAGACCTCCTTCCTTCACAGCACACCAGTGCACAGCAGCACACTCGGTGCTTCAGGTCAGGCGAGCCCAGGCCCCAGCAGTGGCCATGGTGTTCCTAAGCACACTGGCAGCTTGCTGTACAGAGGCCAGGTCTCCACCAGGGTACCAAAACAGGGTTGGTAATTAATGCTAAGCTGGAATCCAGCAGGACACAAGTGCACATGGGTGCTGACTTGGGGCTTGATGTTGGCAGTGGCAGCATTGGCACTGAACAATTGTCAGGAACAGTGTGACAGTCATTCCCCCGATGGGGGCATGTTGACTTTGGCGGCTCACAGTTTACTGGTTGGCTGGCTGAAAGCAGGACTGCTGTTCGCTGCCCTGCAGCTGCTGCTGGGAGGACTGCTGTTCGCTGCCCCGCAGGCTGCTGCTGCGGCTCTCTCAGCGGAGCTGATGGTCGTGCAGCTGCTGGGTCTGCAGACCTGTTCCACAAGTGCTCAGAGGCCCATCTGAAGGAAGCAGGAATACGGGTGGCTCTGGCCAAGAGGTGGGGGAAGGTTAATATGGGTGGGTGCTCAATATTGAGATACCGTAGGACCTTGTCAGGTCAGAGAGAACAATCAAGTGGCTGGTTTGTACTGTGTTGTAGGATGCAGCCAGAGTTGACAAAACCTCGGGGGTTGTGTAAATGAGGAATTCTAGCTTGCTCTTGACATAATAGACAGGCATCCCATCAGCAGGGAAGTGGACCTCCACCAGGAGGCGCTCCGTCAGCAGTGCCAGTTCCTCCACCAGGAGGCGCTCCGTCAGCAGTGCCAGTTCCTCCACCAGAACTTCTGAGAATCCAGAAACCTCAAAGACTTGTGCCCTGATCAGTGTAGTAAGCCAGGGAAGCCGACAGGAGACAGGAGAGCCTCGAGCCAGCCCAGCTGAAGTGTTCTCGGGGCTGCCTGCAGGCAGCACTGCTGTGGGGCTGACACCGGGTGAAGGTGGGAGGGGGGTGGCCAGAGCATGGCTCACCACCACGCCCTCCTGTGCATCAGGGTGGGGCCAGGACCGCCTACCTCACAGGGGTGTGGTGAGAAGATGGGCTGGATGGCATAAGGAAATCTTAGGACAAGAACCAGGTTTCTGTGTGTTCAAAAGTAATGTGTGCTAATGTGTATCCAAAAAGCATTCTGCCAGCTTGCAAGTAGTTTATTTTTAGACTTTGTGGCTTAGTTTTTTGTTGTTCTATATACCAAAGAGGCTTACGGGTTTGCCAGTTGCCATGTGAGGCCAGTTGGCTCAGGAGCTGCCAACCTTCAGGACCTGAGGCTTGCTGAGCTCTGTGGCAGCCGTGGCTGCTGTCCTCACCAAGCTGCCCAGGAGTCACCACGGTGATATGAATGGAGACAGTCCACAGTTCCTATAGCCTGTCCTACTCACTAGGCTGCAGACAGGAGGAAATGGAGTTTTGGCAGTCATGCCCGGCTCTTTCTCAATGCATCTAAGCTGGCTGCCTCCAGCCTCCCATTCCCTCAAGGGCCATGAAGTTGTCTTTTTGATGGATGGAGAGTAGCTAATGACAGCCCTTGGCATTGTGGGTGGTAAGGCTGAATGTTGGCATTTGATGCTACCTTCCTCCTGCCAGAGGCCAGAGTTCAGCCTTAGGACCCAGAGAGAGTGAACCCCAGGCCATTGGGAACTCTTGGTGAGACGCTGGGCTGTACCTTAGGAGATAGGAGGTTGCATTCTTTAAAGAGCATCCCGAGGATGTGGAAGGGTGGACCGAGCCACCCTTCTGACACTCCCAGGTAGCAGTCGGCAGTCCACAGGGGAATCTGAGCCTCTTGCAGGCAGGATGTGGCAGGTGATTGGTCTCTGCTGCAGTGGGCTGGAGATCATCTTAACTTTCTGAATGTAACCGTAACAGGTGGCAGCAGAATTGGGTTGCTGAGGCTCTTCAGGTATTAAAAGGGCTGCCAAGTCTTAGGGTTTCCACAAACAAGGGCTTGTTAGGAGATTGATTTGACTCCTTGCCGGCTTCAGAGTGGGGGGGGGGTTGTGTGTGGAAAGTGGGTACCTTACAGAAAAAAGGCAGGAAGCATTCAGGAGATCCTGCTACAAGCCGGTATGGCTTCAAGCAGGGCGGAAGCTTAATAGTGGTGTCCTTGGTGGGAGCTGCTGCTGGGACCTAGGGTGTCACCTTATCAGTTCTTCCCACTTAGTTGCTAACTTGGGGGCACTCAGTGGCAAGCAGGGCTCAGCCAAAGCTGGACTGCTGCCTCAGAAAGAGCCAGTGAGGCCTGCTCCTCTGCATTCTCCCTGCCTTAGGTAGCTCTGCGTTACAGTGGCGGCCAGGTAGAGCCCTCAGCCTCCCCGTGGGCGTGGGCGAGCAGCTGCCTGGCTGGGAAGCTTGTCCCTCGCTCGCTCGCTCGCTCGCTCGCCCTGAGTCCTGAGTGGAGGCAGCTCGTCTGACCCATTGCAAGGAAGGAGAACTGTGGAGTAGTCACTGTACTCTTCTTTTTACATACAGAAATGTTTATTTAAGTATAATAAAATGGGATTTTCTTTCACAGATACTGGATATTCTTTCTAATTCTTAATAAAACTGTACTTGGTTTCACTATGAGCGAGTGTGACTGTGTAAGATGTAGAACTATACCCGAGAATCCTATCTAGAGAGTTTAGCACCACCAGCATCAAATCATCTATATTTTGTCTCTGTAGCTCTCTGCTGAGCACAGCAGTTCTCAACCTTCCTAATGCTGTGACCCTCTAATACAGTTCCTCCTCGTGTGGTGACCTCCCCAAGCATGAAATCACTTCATTGCTACTTCATAACTGCAACTTTGCCACTGTTATGAATAGTAATGTAAATATCTGACAGGCAGGACCCCTGATACAGGACTCCAAAGGGGTTGCACCCCACAGGTGAGAACCACTGCTTTAGCAGTGCAGGGTGTCAAACTGTAATTGTGTCTGTGTGGTGTACGCAAAACTGGCATTTGCTGTGTAGCCGGGTCAAACTGTGTGTTCTCTTAAGATGTGAATGGAAGGGCACCATTTAGCTCCCCAGGACAGATTGTGGGTCATGAACCTTACTTTTTTTTTTTTAAGATTTATTTTTGTATGTATTTTACCTGCACGTATGTCTGTGCGCTACACTTGTGGTGCCCGTGGAGGCCAGAGGAGGGCGTCAGATGCCCTTGACTGGAGATAGATAGACGTGGTTATGAGCACCCTCTGGGTGCTGGGGTCTGAATCCCAGATCCCCTGAAAGAGCAGCAGTGCTCCTAACCTCTGAGCCATGCCTGTAGCCTGTGTGCAGTCTTGAGAAAGCTGACTGCCTGGGTGAGGTTCACTCAGACCCAGTCCCTAAGCTACTCTCTCCACGTGGGAAGTCATCCTCATTGGGAGATTTTACATGACTCCTTAACTGCGTATGCACGGGGAAGTTAGTCCTCTGCCGTGTCAGTCCAGGTTATCAGGCTTGGTAGCAAGCCCCTTTAGGTGCTGAGCCAGCTCTCCACCCCTCATCTCCAGCTTCTGACTTGGTTCTGAGGTGGTCTTGGTTCTTTAGTGAAGGCCCTTCGGGGAGGCCGCTCAGGGCCCAGCTGCTTCCACTGGGCTCAGAAGTCTTGTCTCTATTCTCAGTGGCGCATCCTGGATCAGCCCTAAAGAACAGTTTGACGTGAGCTGGATGACCCTGCCACCACCACTTCACTGTGTCCAGCTTTCATAATGGACGCCCACAGAGGCAGTACCGTGCCCACCCCTTGAGAGCCTTGCCGTCTGCCTGCAGTGAGTCACCCCAGGTCATGGCTGTGGCCAGCTCAAACACCAGGGCATCTAAGCTTTTCAGCCTCTGAGTCTGGTGGGGCCTACAGCCTGGGGCTGCCCTACAGCAAGCACGTCAGCCTTGTGCAGAGCAGGAGACCCTCCTGCCCTGCCCTCAGCACACCGCCCTGAGTACAGGGCCTCTTTCTCACCGTGACCATGCTTGCCTGCTTCTGCTTCATTGTTTTGGTTTGGAGTTTTCATATTGCAGTGTAGCCCCAACTGGCCTTAATTCTCCAAGTAGCTCAGGCTAGCTTTAAGCCCATGCAGTCTCACCTGCATCTCTCTAGTACAGCTACAGCGGTTAAACGTGTGTGTGTGTGTGTGTGTGTGTGTGTGTGTGTGTGTGTGTGTACACGTGTTACACATTACATATATGAATGAGTATGTAGGAACCAGAGGACAACCTAGGATATTGTCTCTCAGGCCCCAACCACACTGGGGGTCAGGGGAAGACAGTCTCTCACTGGCCTGGAGCTTTCCAGGCAGGCAGCTTTTTGGTTTTGTTTCTTTTTGTTTTGAGGCAAGGCCCCACTATGTAGCCCTAACTGTTGTGGGGAGGGGTATTTTTTTTTTTCCAAATTTTTATTTTATTTTATTTTTTACATTTCCTTTCCTCAAACTCTCGAAGATCCTCCTGCCTCTTGCCTCCTGAGTTCTGGGACTAAAGGTGTGCGCCACCACTGCCTGGCATAGCAACACTAAGCAATTTTTAATGTTGTCGTTGGGGGTCACATGTTTATACCTGAGCCATCTCCCCAGCCATTTCTGTTTTACAACCTAGGCCTTTTCTCTCCTTTGTACATTCACAGGGAATGGCTCCGACTGCCCAGGCTCCTTCCTAGCTCTCACACACAGAGTATTCTGGGAGCAGCCAGCTGGCACTGCAGGTAAACCTTGTCTATCCCAAAGTCTGCCTCTCAGATCACTCCCTCCAGCTCAGGCTGGAAAGAACCTGCCTTACCTGCTCGGGGCCTCATCATACATGTTCTGCCCATGCTCCGCGTGCTCATCCACAGGCACCTGGAACCTGGATGAGAGAAAGCGTATAGGCTGTGTAAGAGCAGTGAAGTCCCAGCTGGTGGCCTCAACTTCACACTGCACCCAGACCATGAGGCAGCAGGCTGTCCAGGGCACACTAATACTCTCTCTCCATCTGGGAAGATATACCAAGACCCAGAGGCTTGCTAGAGCCACTGGCTGCAACAGTATACAGGCCCTGGTCAGGCTCCGGTCTCACAAGCTATCTGGGAAAGACACCTCAGGACAAAGGAAAAACAGTGGGCCAGGTCATGTGGAGGCCTGCTTTAGCTGGCACTATGGGGAGTCTTTGTTGACCTCAGTGATGAGGCCCCATGTGACAGCCTGGAACACAAACCTTTCAGACCGACATGGGAGCTAATGCAACTGCTCCATAGGAGGCTGGAAGGCCACTGGGGCCTGACAAGTGGGCAGAGGGGCCTGGAGAGCTGCCATGCCCTGCTGCAATCGAAACTGTAGACTTAAAATGTCATGACTCTGGGACACCTTGAAGGGCACAGGAGGATTGGCTTGGGTTACAGCAAGGGACAGAGTGAACAGGCTGGAATGGAGAGTTCAGTCTGAGTCTCTGTATGGGTTAGAAATGGGAACAGCTGGGTGTCATGGCGCACGTCTTTCATCCTAACACTTGGGAGGCAGAGGCAGGGGGATCTCTGAGTTAGAGGCCAGCCTGGTCTACAGAGTGAGTTCCAGGACAGCCTACACAGAGAAACCCTGTCTCGAAAAACAAACAAAACAAAATAAGAGGAAAAAGAAGAAGAAAAAAAGAAAAGGCACAGGTGAAAAAAGGAATCAGGCTGGTCCCAGGCTTTGATCACACGTGATGCCACTGACCACCATAAGGAGTTGGATATGGTGGAACACTATCCAGACTCTGTTGGCCACTGCTCAGCTGAAGGGCCTTGGACACCAACAGGGATGTAGCTGGAGGTGAGTCTGGGGTGCAGGAATGCTAGGATGCACTAGGGTGCTTTTTTGTTTGATTTGGTTTGGTTTGGTTTTTGTTTTTGTTGAGACAGGGTTTCTCTGTGTAGCTCTGGCTGTCCTGGAGCTCACTCGGTAGACCAGGCTGGCGTCAAACTCAGAAATCCGCCTGCCTCTGCCTCCCAAGTGCTGGGATTAAAGGCACTTTAGTGCTTTTAAACCAGAGACCTGGGACCTGGCTGTGACAGCTCACCATAGTGCACAGGCTTGGATCACCCAATGTCAGGTTTAGTCCATAGCATG
The DNA here is from genome assembly GCF_008632895.1 of Mastomys coucha. NCBI lineage: Eukaryota > Metazoa > Chordata > Mammalia > Rodentia > Muridae > Mastomys > Mastomys coucha. The sequence continues at coordinate 111,586,014 of NW_022196900.1, forward strand.
AGTGTGCACGTGCACACAGGAGGGGAGAGGAGAGGAGAAGAGAGGAGCAGGGTCATGAGGGGGTCACCTAGGGAGAGCGGAAGATAAAGAATGCCTGGGATGGGGGCTGGTGAGATGGCTCAGCGGGTAATACTGATTGCTCTTCCAAAAGGTCATGAGTTCAAATCCCAGCAACCACATGGTGGATCACAACCACCCATAATGAGACACACCCTCTTCTGGTGTGTCTGAAGACAGCTACAGTGCACTTAATAATAATAAATGATAAATAAATTTTTTAAAAAATTACTTGTTTAAGAATGTCTGGGATGACTCTGGGCGAAGCCACCATTCAGGCAGTGGGCTGATGAGGGGAGCAACCAGGAACCAGGAGGTGGCTAACCACAGGGAAAAGATGTGTCAAGGAAGTGCGGCTGAGAATGCCAGGGCTGAGAGAAAGAGAGAGAGAGAGAGAGAGAGAGAGAGCAGCACGCAGCTCCACACAGAAGCCTCCAGGGAAGGAAACCAGAAAAGGACCAAAATCTAAAGGGTATTTCAAAAACAAGATGGCATGGGCTCCCTGCAGGCCTAGGAGGTGTGTCCATCCGGTGCACCCTGCAGGCCTCCAGCGGAGATGATCCAGGGTCACCTGCCATATGGGAAGCAAGCACCCAGACAAAGACTGATTGGGAGGACACAGGCCTTAGCCACAAGCTTCCTGAAGAAGAATCCAAGCTCTCAGCCTCAAGCGGCAAGAGAGCATCCCCAGGAAACAGTAGGGCTGAGAACGGCGTGACAGTCAGAGGGGACCTGCTGCCATGCGGAGGGCCTGTTTGATTCCCAGAACCCACAGGAATGACACCTGCTGACTGCCCTCTCTCCTCTACACGTGCTCTTCAGCACACGTGTGCCTGCGAATACATGCACACAAAGTATTACATTTTTTGGAGACAGGGTCTCACTATTTAATCCTGCTGGCCTGCAATTTGCCATGCAGACCAGGTTAGCCAACCAGGCTAGCCTCAAACTCACAGAGATCCCCTCGCCTCTGCCTCCTGGATTCTGGCACTAAAGGTGCAGAAGCCGCAGAAACAACAGTGGAAAAGGGAATGAACAAGAAGACAGAGAGACAGCAGCAGTGGGAAAGGGAAAGAGAAACCCAGAATGAACAAGAAGACAGAGAGACAGAAGCAACTGTCCAGGAAGCACACAAACCCTACAAGGTAAAAAGATGGCCAGGGCCAGGTGGTGGTGGCGCACGCTTTTGCTCCCCGCACTTGGGAGGCAGAGGCAGGCGGATTTCTGAGTTTGAGGCCAGCCTGGTCTACAGAGTGAGTTCCAGGACAGCCAAGGCTACACAGAGAAACCCTGTCTCGAAAACAAAACAAAACAAAACAAAACAAAAAAAGATGGGCGGCCAGGGCTACACAGAGAAATCCTGTCTTGAAAAACCAAAAAAAAAAAAGATGGGCGGGAAGGCCAGTGCCCCATCAAGTCAGCACCAAACCCAAAGCAGTGGCTGGAATCACCTCACCCCGTGAAATGTCAAGACACAAGCAAGCCAGGTCTGCGGGCTTCTGAGAAAAGTAAGGCCACGGACCTTGGTTAGAAATCGGAAGAGCACAGCTCTTAACACAGCAGCTCCTAGACTGGCCTGCTCGGTTTAACACCTTTTAGGAGTTTTTCTTTTTTGTTTGAGAAGTCTGCCTGTGTGGGTGTGGCTAGCCGCAGGCTCACAGCAATCCTCTGCCTCCGCTGGTAGGGTACACCACCACTTCTTAGGGCAGGCAGACCTTTGCAGATACTTGGTTGGCCAGCCTGGCCTGTCTGGCCTGATGGCTTCCCCACTGGCTTCTTTCCCATACATCCTCACCTGGGCTCCAGGCGCTCCTTCACCCTGGCAATGGATCGGATGTAGGGCGTGATTTGCTTGGTGACAGTGGTGAGATAGGCATTCTCCTGCCTCAGCTGGAGAAGGTCGTGGAGCTGGGCTGTAAGGCCAGAGTGTTGGCTGTTGGTGTTAGATTCTTGCTCCCAAGCCTGGTACCACCTAGAGACACTAACTTAAAGTGACATCTGTGATCCAGAGGAGCAGCATGCGCTGTGGGCATCCCACTTGCTGGATCCTACCCCCAAATGCAGGTGTAAGGCCAAACCACTGGGAAAGAACAAGGGTGTGGGTGTGAATGGTTAGTGCCTGACTGGCCCCTCCCCTGCTTCCATGCAGATTAACAGAGAGCATCACTGCCAGGGACCTTCATAAATTTCCTGCTGGGTAGCTACTCGCTGGTAGGAGTCCTCCCAGATCTGAAAGAGAAGAGTGGTGTGCTGGATGGGATGGGAAGAGTCATTTCAAGGCTGCTGTTACTGCTCTGGTAGCCACATAGCCACACACACCAACCTGCTCCTTGTGTTTCTCAGGAGCTAAGCCTCCAGCCACAGAACCCCCAGCATGAGGGTCTGGCAAGGCACCATACCAGGTACTCTTCCCGATTCCTGCCCTGTGCCTTCTGTAGCCAAGGCTAGATTGAGCTCCTGGGAGAGGTTACCTCCTGGAAGATGGCTCTCATGCCTTCCATGGAGGCATACTCAGAAGCGATCTGCGTGTCCAGCAGTAGGGACCTGTGCAGGATATCCCCCATGATCTCCGCCTTGATGAGGGAGTGGTGCTTGGTGAGATCTCGGTGCAGTTCCTGGACCTGGTCCTTCAGGTTCTGCACCTCCATCTGCAGGCCCTGTGGCAAGAGATGAGAGGAGCAGTGGATACTACCCAGTCCTCGGTGGAGGAGTGGCTTCCAGCCAGACAACTGGACGTTAACGAAGAAGGGGTGGGGCCTCACAATCCCGCCGTTGCCCAGCCCCCTCACCCGATAGGAATCCTCATATTGGCGGCAGTGCTCTGTGAAGGGTGTGTCCTCACCCTCCGCCAGGAGCACCTTCGTGCTAATGAAACGGTGTGGCGAGGGTTTCTGGACAGGCGACCCTGACATCTTCCCCACTGGGGAGGGACAGCTGGGTGTCTTCAGCATCTTGGGGCTTGAGCCCCCTGCCAACCTGCGGATAAAGCCCGTATGCATAGGGGAGAGGGTTGGTCTTCACTTGGCCGCTCAGGGAGCCACTGGCCCCTCCACCCAGCCTACAGGATGGAACTCCTGGAAGCTCTCAAGGGCCCCAGGAAGGGCAAAGGAAGGGCAACTACGCGATTTGGTGGTTTCTAAACGCCACCAGCCCTCCGGTTGCGTCTGGGTACACCGAGGTGCGCTCACTCCCATGACTCACAAGGTCTGAACTAACAACTGGTCTTGCTCTCTTGGCTCTGGGCTGGGCCCCGCACATGCTGGCTTCACAGCTTCTAATCCCTCCGAGGTCTGGCTTTCAACTGTGCCAGGAACTCTGAGTCGCAGTGACTCTGCACCCCCTCCCCCGCCCCCGAAAGTGTCCCGTCCAGTCTGCTTGAGGAGGCTTGCAGGAGGTGAGGAGCACCGAGTCTCTTAGCCGTTCCTGACCAAGCTGTTCGCCTGCCCGGGGCTTCCTGTCCCAGCGTCCCTCCCTCTCAGACTGTCGCCTGGCCCAGACTCCAAGTGCGGAGCTGGGCGCTCTGGCGGGGATGGCTGGTGCGGGAGCCTTTCTCAATGATTCCGCTCGCCCGCCTAGTTGGCTCACGTGTTGGCGCCGCCCACGGTGGACACAGCCCGGCGGGTCCCCAGCAGCAGCAGAGGCTCTAGGCAGCGCGCGAATTCTGCGCGGTGGTCGCTGGCGATCTAGACCGGGGATTGGGTCATGAGCGGCTCTTCTAACCGGGTGTCTCCCGGCCCCGACCCCCGACGGGGAGCCCGCGCACCTTGCTGCTCTGAGCCGGTCTTAGGCGATGCGGCCGCGTGACGATGCCTTGAAGTCTCTCCATCAGCTCCTGCCACGGAGAAAGAGCTCAGGACGAGAGGGTGTGGCAAGGAGGTGGCAGCCAGGGTGGGAGAGAGAAGTGGAAGACTCGAAGGCACTGGAGCTAGTCTAGTGGACGTTTGACCTCGTCTCTCTTAGAAGTTCCAACCCTCTAGGACTGGTCCAGGAACAGGCACCACCACACGCATAGGTAGGGAGGTGGGGCTCCCGCAGATGCACACGCTGCAGTTTGGTGGAACCGAAGTTTATGCTAACTTCCCTTTAAAAAGGGATTCATCTGGTCCGTAAAGGGGAGAGAAGCCCAGAGTCCCCCAGTCAGCCTGCAGGCGACATCAGACATGCGGCCTCTTTGTGAGGACAGGGGAGAAGGGGTCCTGCAGGAGTTGGAGACACTCACATAACCCAGATCCAGAAACTCGGCTTTGCTGGCCAGGCTGAGAAAGGACGAGCAGATGACCAGGTGAACCTGGGGGCGGGCGGGGGGGGGGAGCGGAGGGCATGCTCAGCGTCTGCGCTGTGGGCTGTGTCCAGCCCTCCACAACTCAACCTTACCTGTAGGGTGGGCAGCAAGGAGGCCAAGTGGGTCAGCTGTTCTTTGAAGCCTTTGTCCTTCTCTTCGTATTGGCTGGGGGAGGGGCAGGCTAGGCTGCGAGGTCTCCAAGGGAGGAGATGCCTGGCCCACCTGCAGGATCTTGGAATCTACAGCCCTGTCTCTTCACTAGTGTGTGTGTGTGTGTGTGTGTGTGTGTGTGTGTGTGTTGTTCACTGTGTGCCTGTGTGGCAGGACTCATATGCTCCTGTATACCTTGTATACTTGTATATATGGAGGCCAGAGACCCACATCAGGTGTCTTCCTTGATAACCTCCAACCTTGCTTTTTGAGACAGCAGCATCTCACTGAACTCGGAGATCACCCATTGCATTGGCTAGGCTGTCTGGCCAGTGAGCCCCAGGTGTCATCTTGTCGCTGCTTCCCCGGGTGCTGGGAGTATAGCTACGGCCACTGCATTGTTTTAAACTGTGTACCGAGGTGTGACCTTGGATCCTTGTGTTTCTGTGCCTTTTACTTGACTGAGCTATTTTCTTAGCTCGGGTTTTTGCTTTGTTTTGATTGTTGGAACAAAGTCTCATGTGGCCCAGGCTGGTTTTGAACTAGCTGTGAAGCAGAAGCTGGCTTTGAACTCCTGATCTGCCCACCTCTACCTTTCAAGAGCTACAATTATAAGCATGAACCACCACGGTGGGCTTCACACCAACTGGGGGGGAAGTGTTCCCCTGTTTCTTCTTCCTTCTCTGGGAACACCTTGCCCACTTTTGGTGGCAGCCACCTGTGTGTCTCCTCCCCTGCTCCTCCCTTCCATCCCCTCCCCTGCCTTGCGAGTCAGAGTTGGTAGGCGGGGCTCAGGCTCAGAGCTAGAGGTCAAGGTAGGGGCAGGGACTTTTTCCTACTCACCTCTGTACAGCCTGCAGCAGCAGCGCTTTCCTCTCCGTCAGTCTGTCCTGGGAGAGAGAGTCCACCATGGACCTGGCTCGGCCTCCCCTACCATAATGCCTTGGGGCATAGGCACAGGCAGCATGCTTAGCGGAGAGCTCTGCCATGTGGCCTTCCTCCTTCCTGCATGGCACTGCCTGAGAGCCTAGGTGCTTCCACCATCTACACCTCTCTGGTTCAGTCTTCTAACACCAGACTAGGACAGCCTCTGGTATCCTCTGGAAGTCAACTGTCATTAATGCCTAAAAGGCAATTTGACTTAACACCTGGCGCTACACTGTAAACCCCGTGAGAGTACCTGGGAAGTTCCCGATCGATCTCCCTCTCACCTGCATGCTGCCAAAGAGTGCGTGGATGGCTGCCTCCTCCTCGGCGGCACTGTGCCTCACCTCCTCCACCATGGCCTGTAGCAGCGCGATGGCCTCTTTCGTGGCTGTCTGCAGGGCCTTCACTGCCTGGGGACAGCAGAGTCTCAACTCCACTCCCCCGGGTTCTCACAGCTCCCACCCCATCTTCAGCCCCTTGGTTCCCGCTCTCACCAGCACCGCCTGCTCCAGCCGCTCGCAACCTTGCACATAAGCTGACTCCAGGTCCACACAGTGGGCCCGGCTTTCCCTGCCGGGAAGCAGCTAGTAAGATCCGCTGGGTCCACGCTCCACCCATTCCCTGCCTGCTCCCTCTACCCACCCCTGCATGTCCCGAAAGCAGCGGATGCACAGCAACGACTTCTTGTCGGTGGAAAACATGATGTACGGCTCCGAATGTAGAGCTGGGGGTGGAGGTGGGGCGCCGTGGTGAGAGCCCGGAGACATGCCCGCCTGGCCCCCACCCCTGGCCAAGGTGTGCCTCACTCACTACACTTCTGGATCACGTCCCGGCTGCGCTGGCCCAGGGCTACAATGTCGTGGCGCGCGAACATGCGCGCGCGGTGCGTCTCTTCACGGCAGCGCGCGCACAGGGGCTGCCCGCAGGTGTTGCAGAAGTACGTGGTCTCTGAGTCCTGGGGACCGAGAGCTGGCTCAGACCGCCCTCTCCTCGGGCTAGAGTTCTAAAACTCAACTGAACCCAGTACTAGGACTACAGTCACCGTGCCCTTGAATACATCAGTCCTAGCCCAAGCAAGGGTCCGACTAACACCCAGCTTCCTCCTCCAGTCCCCAGTAGCGGAACTTTATCGATTCTCTTGTGTACTTGGGTGAGTGCCCAAGGGGCACGCCATGCTGTGGGCTCTGAGGATCAAACGGAAGTCTTGAAGGCAGCAAGTGTCCCCACCTGCTGTGCTGTATCTCCCTGACCTGCTTCCCTGGGCTCTGATACACCCAGATTAAGAGGAGGGTGCTGGGGGCTGGAGAGATAGCTCAGCAGTTGAGAGCACCAGAGGACTTGGGTTCAATTCAGGATGCTCACAACCAACCGTCTGTAACCCATCCTAGAGGATCCGAAGCCCTCTTCTGGCTTCTGAGGACACCAAATACCCACTTGGTGCACAGACATATGGGCAGGCAAAACATCCATACACATAAAAAAATTAAAATTTAAAAGATGAGGGCACTGGGGCTTGGCAAGTGGGTGTAAGAAAGGCAGGAGCCTTAGAAAGGCAGTTCCAAAAAATAAGATAAAATAAAATAAGAAGAAAAGAAAGGCAGTTCCTAGAGACAGGAGGCAGAAACTGTAGTGTAAAGCCTTTGAGGAGAGCGGGCAAACATCAGGCCCCCTTGGGACTCTCAGTCGTGGACACGATGCTGTAGCCCTGTCCAGACACTGAGCACTGGCTCCACAGTCAGGTCCGCCCGATCACCTTCCTTTCCCAGCTTGGCAAACTTGGTCAAATCACAAGCTCTGGGTCCTGTCAGGCTCCCCAGCTCCAACATACCCCATCTCCCCACAGGAACCAGCTGTGAGTAGAGGCTGCCATGGGGCAGTGTCTGACAGCAAGGTGCATGGTGGTGTGGGACCCAGGGACCGTGAAAGGGAGCAGTGGAGGGGAGACTATTCACGAGCCCATCTCTCCACTCAGACATCTCTTCGACCATCTGGAGTGAGAACTCCGTGGGGAAGGGCATGTATTAGCACCTTTGGGGGCATCGGGGGCAGACCCAGGGCTAAGAGTCCAGAGCTTGGGGTGTAGTGACCATAGCCATGGCTGTGATCCCTCAAACCCTACTTCTCTGAAAAATGTTTATTTTTATTTCATGAGCTTTGGTGTTTTGTTTTGTTTTGTTGTTTTCCTGTACGTATGTCTGTCTGGGGGTGTTGTAGCCCCTGGAACTACAGTTACAGACAGTTGTGAACTACCATGTGGGCTGGGAATTGAACCCAGGACCTCTGGAAGAGCAGCCAGTGCTCTTAACTGCTGAGCCAGCCATCTGCCTCCTTAGCTCTCAAGCCTCATGTGTAACTTTTTTTTTTTTTTTTAACTATCTGTGTGCAGGTACCTATCTTGTGTGCTGGGAGTGTGTGTGTGGAGGTCAGAGGACAATCAAACTCAAATTGGCAAGTATCTCTATCTACTGATAGCCAGCTGGCCCAATATTGGTTTTCCTTCTCTCTTTTTAAAAAGGATTTTCTTTTACGTGCCTGGATGTCTGTCTGTGTAAGGTGTGCATGCCTGGTGCCCTTGGAAGCCAGGAGGGCAACTGATTGCCCTAGGACTAGAGTTCCGGACCTTCCTAAGCCACCCTGTGGGTGCCGGCAATGGAGTCCTAGTCCTGTGGAAACAAAGTCACTGGCCCCTCTCCCCTCACAGCCCCGCCCCTGCCTTGCCTGTCCTCTTCACTTCCGGGTGAAGCTCTCTCAGCATGAGGTATGTACTCTTTCTGAGCTTCTCTCCTGCTCTGGGCCCATCAAATCTCGACATGACAGCCACCATTGCATAAGGGCTGGTGACTTGCCTTCAGCCCCCTGCTAGCTGTCCAGCTACTTACAGCTGCAAACAATATCGGCTTCAGTTACCTCCATGGGCTTAAGCAGTAGGCAGTCATCAAAGGTCCCCTAGGCCTGGGAACCGAGCCACTGCTCCTTTGATCGCTCAGAACTCCACCTTGACCCAGAGACCCTAAAGTTCGCTCTCCCTAAGTTGAATAGCCTCCACTCCTGCTCCTATCTGGGTATTGGCTCAAGTCTTTTTGTTTTTCTTCCTGGATCCTGCTGTCCTCACCAGTATGAATGATAGGGCATGGTTGGAGTCCAAGGGAGCACAGAGAGTAGTTGGAGACTTCACCGATGGATCAGGTTTGTGCGTTTTTAGGGCACATCTGGACATGTTCTAAGTGTTAGGGACCATGTAATCTGGCACCCACTGCCTTCTGCTCCCTCACCTGCTGGCTGCACTCCAGGTCACAGTTGGCACAGTGCACGGCCTCCACGCCATCCCCAGAGCTATCCACCAGGAACTGTAGCAGCCGGTCCACTGGGGGGAGTCCACTGGGACCCTTCACCAGGGTCTGGTGCCTGCAGAAAGGCTGCAGCCAAGATCTGGACACCCTTGTAAGAATCTCTCCCCACTACCCTTCACATTCCAGGCAGGAGCTAAAAATAGCAGTACCAGGGTAGTGAGGTCTGATATAAATACAACAGTCGGCTTGTCCTGAGGGCCCTACCCTGCCCAGGCACTGCGTAAGCCTGTCATACTATAATGGGAACCGCTACCCATCGGACCTCTTACCTCACTGGGGCAATCTGAGCCCCCTCACCTCTCCTCCAGCCCTACCCTAGGCCCCTGACTCTGGGGAGCTTCTGTTAAGGGCCACCTAACTGCTTCCATTAACCTGACTAAGCTATGGGGGGTTGGGGTAATGATAATTCTGTTTATGGTAACAGACTACTCCCATCTCTTCTGCTTAGACTCAGAACCTCACCATCTACACCTAAGTCCACCCCAGGACCAGGGCAAACTTCACCCTCTCTGGGTTTGGGGCACTTACTGGCACAGTGGACAGGACAGGCGGCCATCCGTAGCCCGGCCACGCAAGCAGCCAGTGCAAAAGTCGTGGAAACAGTCCAGCAGGCACGGGCGCTCGTACTGTGTGTGGCACAGCGGACACACGAGTGGATGACCACTCGCAGCATCCAGGGCACCTAGGCCCTCCAGAGGTGCAAAAATTGCTCCAGACATTTATGTGGAAAAACAGGACAAACAGGACAGCGGCTGAGATTCCTGGAGCTCCAGTCACGTCCCTCTTACCTGACCCTCCTGGATATGGCTTCGCCAGTGGCTTTGGGATGCTGGAAAGTGAAGCTGCAGCGCCCGGGCAGGGACAACTACGGGAGGGCCCCAGGCCACCAGTCACCTACCTCTCCCATAGTCCCTCGGTGGTGGCTCTGCGGGGGAGTGGTCTGCCACTCCCTAGAAGGTCAGGTTGCTAGACTGGGCCGTGCTTTCTCCCCTTCGTCGTCACTTCTCCCACCTCCTCTCCCTTGGCAATTCTCCGCCCTACGACGTCCTCTGGGTGACCAGGAGTGAGGTTGGTGTTCCTTCCTCAAAGTGTTGCTGCTTTGCAGAGCCAGGTCCAGGACCAGGACTGGTGCTGACCCATAGTCTCGCTACTCCACCCGGAGCCCAGAAGCAGCGAGAAACACGGTGCCCGGTGAGGGTCGAAGACTATACTACACCTGGCGTGAGACTGGAGCGCAGAGACCAAGGACACTGGGTCCCGCATCGGATCTTCAGCCAGCGGGACAAGGCCTCCCTGGCTACGCTGGAACTGTTCTAGCTAAGGACCTGAGAGGGAACTGTGGGTCTTCATAGCTTCATTTCCTCCATGGCCGGCTGGGGGCTCCAGAGAGCAGCAGACGGTCCAAAATCTCTAGGGCTGCGACGAGGGTGCACTTCGGAGTGGAGTCCTAGGCCTGACTTAACCGTTGTGTTCAGTCTAGTTACTGACCTCTCCAGGCTGGTCTCCAGGTGATGGGGTGGGACGGGTATGGATTAACACCTGTGAAGAGCCCGGTGTTCACAGAGGTGTGGGTTTTGGTGGGAGATTGGGACCAAAGGATTCCTCTGACCTGCCCCATTCGTCCACAGGCCTCTACCCTGGGTGCCTCCCTTCCCCGGGGGTGGGGTGGGGTGGGGTGGGGTGGTGGGGTGTTCTCAGCTTTCAGCTTTCTGTAGTCATGTTTTCCTAAGCTCCTAAAGCCAGCTTATTTTCCATAAACCAAATTCAGTGCTTGACCCCACCCTCCCAGAAGTCTTATTCACTTGTTAGACAAAACTAAGAGATGGCTCTGCATCCGCTGGGGTTTCAAACAGGAGCCAGAAGGCAGTAAATTCTATGTGGGATTACCAGTTCTCTCCCGAGAAGATTCTATTATGGTACTTATAGTGTGCATGTGAGTGGTCTGTGGAGATCTCAGGGCCACTTGCAGAATCTGTTCCCTATCTCGGGTGACACTCAGGTCACCAGGCCTGGCAGCAAGCCTGGCACCTGCTGTTTTTTAAAGGCCTTCCCAGTCTGGATGATTTTTGCTCTAATGCGGTGTTACAATAGCAGTTAAAGAGTTAATGCTTAGAAGCCAGCACATTGCCGGGCAGTGGTGGCTCGAGCCTTTAATCCCAGAGGCAGGCAGATTTCTGAGTTTGAGGCCAGCCTGGTCTACAGAACAGCCAAGGCTACACAGAGAAACCCTGTCTCAAAAAAAAAAAGCCAGGGCACTTTCCTAAACTAGTCTTGGCTACTTAGTTCCTTATACTAATCTTAGTTTAAAAAAAAAAAAGTTAAGTGCTGAAACCTGGTATAAGGAAAGTGACAGGGAGGGAGGGAGAACAAACTGGGTGTATGCTTTGTTTAGGAGTAGTCCAGGCCGGGCACGCCTTTAATCCCAGCACTTGGGAGGCAGAGGCAGGCAGATTTCTGAGTTCAAGGCCAGCCTGGGCTACAGAGTGAGTTCCAGGACAGCCAGGGCTATACAGAAAAACCCTGTTTCGAAAAACCAAAAAACCAAAAAACCAAAAAAAAAAGTAGTCCAACAATTTTCCATGTTAAAAAAGATATCTATCTATCTATCTATCTATCTATCTATCTATCTCTATATTTTTTAAAATATTTATTTACTTTATTTATACGAGTATACTGCAGTTCATACCAGACATACCAGAAGAGGGCATCAGATCCCATTACAGATGGTTGTGAGCCACCATGTGGTTGCTGGGAATTGAACTCATGACCTCTGGAAAAGCACCAGTGCTCTTAACCCCTGAGCCATCTCTCTAGCCCCTGTTTTTCTTTTTTTTTTTTTTTTAATATTTATTTACTTTATGTATGTGAGTACACTGTAGCTGTCTTCAGACACACCAGAAGAGTAAGCCACCATGTGGTTGCTGGGAATTGAACTCATGACTTCTGGAAGAGCAGTCAATGCTCTTAACCACTGAGCCATCTCTCCAGCCCCATGTTTTATTTTATGTATATGAGTGTTTTGCCTGCATTCATGGCTGGGCACCATAAGCAGGCAGTGCTGGTGGATGCCAGAAGAGGGGGTCAGATCCCCTGGAACTGGAATTACAGGTGGTTATGAGCCACCGTGTGGGTGCTCGAACCCCTCCCCAATCCTTTGCTAAAGCGCTGTTAACCTCTGAGCAATGTCTCCAGCTTTGTGTTTGTTTGGGAGACAGCGTCTCACTACAGAGCCCAGGCTGCCCTCAAGTGTTGGATCTTCTTCTACCTCCTGAGTGCTGGAGTTGTAGGTGTCCCACCGCCATGCAGACACTGGGTATTGTTCTTAAACTCATGTTTCTTTAATCCATGTGTTTATGTATAAATGAGCATCTACTGTGAGCTGGATACTGTATTGGGACATAGACGGAAACACATCGGTCATGGTTAACCGAATATACAAATAAACCCAGCAATGACAGACTATGTTAAGTTGCAATATTATTTAATATTGTAATATGAGGGATGTGAGGAAGAGCAGGGGGAGGGGGTGGGGCTCCAGGCCACACTAATGTGTCAGAAGCAGAGAACAGTGAACTTGAGACTTGGGAGGCCAGAGAACATTCCAAGCAGAGGTAAGAGCAAGTACAGCGTCCCAAGACCTTCAGGAAATCAAGAGAAAAGACTGGAGTGGATGGAGATGAAATTGCAGTACCGGGTAAGACGAGACCCTGGAGAACCCTGGGTACTGGAAGGCCTGGTGGCAAGTCCAGCGAGGAGGAGGGGAGGGTGAGAGGTCTCAGGTCAGGACAAGATTCAGGAGGGCAAAGAAGGAGAGCTGGCATGGTGGCCAGGTGACCTCTGTAGGAGCCATCCTGGTGCTGACCCGAGTGTGTTCAACAGAAGAGTGAGGGCAAAGCTCAAAGCCGGCTCTCCCCAACCCAGGCTCTGTGCAAGAGGGAGAGGGAGGGGCTCGGCCAACTGCAGGGACATGGAGTCCTGAGCTAGGAAATGTTTGGAGTTTTGTGGGGAGGGGAACACTGCAGGGTGAATGGAGTTGTTTCCCTCACGGGAAGGGCTGGCCACAGCTGTTCTAAAGCAGCAGGTAGAGGCTGCACAGCTGGTATGTCTGCACAGTCACTTTTGGGTGCCAAGGGGAGCCGTTAACTGTGAGGAAAGGTTGGCGAGTCAGCTGGGCTCTAGTCAGGAGGCCGCACACTGCTCCCTCGGTACTGTCAAGTCCCGGTGAACTCTGGAAATAAGGTAGTGCTGGGCTGTTGAGATGGCTCAGAGATGCTTGCTGCCAACTTGGATGACCTGAGCTTTACACACACAGACACACACAGACGTACACACACAGATACACACACAGACACACACACAGACAGACATACACACAGACACACACACAGATACACACACACACAGACATACACACAGACACACACAGAGACAGACATACATACAGACACACACAGAGACAGACATACACACAGACACACACACACATAGACACACACATAGAGATACACACATAGACACACAGACACACAGACAGACAGACATACACACAGACACACACAGATACACACAGTCATACACACACAGACACAGACAGACACACATAGAGATACACACAGACACACAGAGACACAGACAGACACACATAGAGATACACACATAGAGACACATAGACACACAGACACACACATACACATAAACACACACACAGACAGACACACAGACACACACACATAGAGATACACACATAGACACACATACAGACACACATACAGACACACACACAGACACACACACAGACATACACACACATAGACACACAGACACACAGACACACAGACATACACACACAGACACACACAGACAGACACACAGACACACACAGACATACACACACATAGACACACACACATAGACACAGACAGACACACACATAGACACAGACAGACACACAGACACACACACATAGACACAGACAGACACACAGACACACACACATAGACACAGACAGACACACACATAGACACAGACAGACACACAGACACACACACACAGACACACAGACACACACACTACACAGACATACACACACAGACACACAGACAGACAGACAGACACACAGACACAGACAGACACACAGACATACACACACAGACAGACACACACACAGACATACACATAGACACAGACAGACACACAGACACACATAGACACAGACAGACACAGACAGACACACACAGACGCACACAGACACACACATAGACACACACAGACGCACACAGACACACACATAGACACAGACAGACACACATATAGACACACACAGACGCACACAGACACACACATAGACACAGACAGACACACACATAGACACAGACAGACACACAGACACACACATAGACACAGACACACAGATACACACACATAGACACAGACACACAGACACACACACATAGACACAGACAGACACACACACACACACAGACGCACACACACTTTTTAATTTGAAAAGAGGAAAGAGACTCAGTGGTCAGTGACTGCTACTCATCCAGAGGAGTTGCATTCTGTTCCCAGCACCTGCATCAGGTGGTTCATAAATGACTGTCATTCCAACTCTAGGGCATCCAATGCTCTCGGAGAGCACAGGCACATATCACTCCCCATCCACATAACTAAAAAAAAAATGCTGTCAGGTGTGAGGTGGTGGTGGTGGTACACTCCACTCAGGAGGCAGAGGCAGGTGGATCTCTGTGAGTTCAAGGCCAACTGGTCCACAGAGTTAGTTCTAGAATAGCCAGTGCTACACAGAGAAATCCTGTCTCGAAAAACAAAAACAAAACAAAACAAAACAAAGCATTCTAAACCTATCGAAAACCAGAGAGAGCCCTGGTACAGCACAGCAGAGCTTGGCCCTTGCAGCCTGAAGGCCAATGGGGTGTTTCAGCAAGTGAAAGATGTGAAGAGAATCAGATCACCTTCCCACGCTTGCCACTGAGTCACTGAAGGAGCACACCGGCCTCTGGAGTACCTAATGAACGTCGTTCTCCTCTGGGTCTGGTTTTCTCGCCTTTAGTTTTTTCCTCCAGAGCCACTCTCTCCCTCAGGCAGTTAGGTTAGATTCCAGGGAAAACCCAAGACTGATAAACATCTTTATGATAGGCTCCAAAAGCATGCCCACAGGCAGAGCAAGCCTTGAGGGCAAGTCACCTTACACCTGAGGAAAATCCCTGGGGCAGGAATCACCTCTAGGGAAACGGACTGCTTCTTTTTAGACAGCAGTGGCTTCCCCAGTCCTTCACAAAACCAGAACAGTGAAGCTGTCCAGTCAGCCCTCTGGCCTGACACATTACCTGCTCTGCGGGCTGCGAGCCCCCAGCCCTCTGCTGCCTCTCTAGTCTTCCACTTGCAGATAGACTTGGATTCACTCTATCCCTTTATCTGTCTTCCCAAAGAAGCCATGCTGATTAAATTGCGTTTCTTTATTACTTGTCTTTTTTTTCCCTAGTACATTGGACAGGTGAGTGTCTAGGCTCTTGGGACTCCTGGAACTGAGGGCTTTTGCCCTAAATAAGTCACACCACTTTGAACCTTCTTAAGCTAGGGGCTGAGTTCTCTTTCTCCCTAGGACAAGCTGGTCCTAAATTTGTAGTAATCCTCCTGCCTGAGGGTAGCTACAACCTTCCTCCTGGGTGCCTCCGTTAAAGATTTAAGCCACCGTCCACACCCAGCTTTTGTCTGTGGTTTCTTTGTTGTTGTTTTTTGTTTGTTTGTTTGGTTTGGTTTTTCGATACAGGGTTTCTCTGCGTAGACCTGGCTGTCCCGGAACTCACTCTGTAGACCAAGCTGGACTAGAACTCAGCTGGGATTAAAGGCGTGTGCCACCACTGCCCGGTTCAAAGCCACTTCTTATAGAACTTAATTGTCGGTGGCTGCCAAAGCAGAAAGGTTTGTAGCATCACAAAGTCAAGATGGTTCACACCTGAAATCTCAGAATTTGGAAGAACGAGGCAGGACAATGCTGAGTCGAAGGCCAGCTTGGGGTAGATAGTGATAGATAGGCTAGCCTGGTCTATGGAGCGATACAGAGTGAGGCTCTGTCTCAACCACGCCAAACCAAGACGAAGGTAATCCAACCAAGCAGGAGAGAAAACAGCAGGCGGCTTTCAAGCCTGTCGAGCAAGCACAGACACTGACTTCAACCTGACCAGTCTGTATGGTGTGTTTCCTTTAAGGGTTGTAAGTCAAAGCACGGCTTTTACGGAGTCCAAGTGACAGAACCGGATGGTGTGGTCACAGTTCAGGATCCTGCAGAATATATATAACTTTCTAGGAACACAAGGGGTCATGTCAATGAGCTATACACCTAGCGAGGAAAATCCTCACTACACAGGAGGCGCTAAACGCTGCTGAACTGGACCCTGCACTGACCAGATCTGGGTGGTCCTGGGAAGCTGGTGGAGGCTTTTTGGAACTGGGGAACTAGAAGGCTCCAGCTTGAACTTAAGGTCTCAAACTGGAGCGTGCTCCTGGGAGCAGAAAGGCTAGTCACATGGTCGGTATGATCTTCCATGCTGGGCGTTTTCCATAGAGATATGGTACTACAACTCCTCACCACCACAACCTTTTTTTGGAGGGGGGATGGCTATGAACCTTGGCTGGCCTGGATGGAACTCAGAGTTGTAGATACAATGATACCAGCTCAGGCTGGTCTCAAACAGCTACTTTTCTTGAGGTGTCCTCCTGCCTCTGCCTCCTGAGAGGTGGGATTACAGACGGGAGCCACATCGGGGATTCGAAACTCTGTGATCAAAAAAGGGATTGCCCCAGTCTCCTTAAGATACTGTGTTCGATTCTTATCCGGCCAGCTGACTGATTTGTTTAGGGAACGTCCGTCTTAATTCTTCAAGACTTTCAAAAGTACAGCTAACCCCTTTGTTTCTCTTTGGGCTCGTCCAGTCTCCCCCAGTCATTCGCAGTGGGACAGCCCATCTGACTCCTCCCTTTCCCGACGGGCGACGTCGCCCTGGAAAAGCAATAGCTGCCCGATCGTTACTTAGGTGGCAGGGAAGGTGCGATCGAGAGGCAAGGGCTGATCGATTGAAGTTGCCTGGCTTCTTGCGTGCGCTGTGCGCTGCGGGCTCTTCGCGCCTGCGTAGTGCGCCCCCCTCCCTTTCTGCCTCCTCTGCCGCCATGGCGCCTGTGGTTAGTATGGCTCCGCGTGCGGCCGCGGCTCCGTGAGCGGCACGTGGGCCTGGTGGGCTGGCTCGGGCACGGGCTCGCGTGGGGGACTGCGCCCTGCAGCGTCAGTCCTGAGTGGCCTGGCAAGCGGGGCGGAGGGAGCCGGGGCCACGGCCGGGTACAGCACGTTGTGGGCGGAGGAGGCCGCGACTCGACGCTGGGCGGGAGAGCCGGGAGAACTCCGGGTGCCGGATCGGGCTCCCGCTAGCGGCCCGCGGGAGCTTAGAGGCTGCGGGCTGGATATCGCCGGAGCCCGAGTCCAGCCCCGGGCTCCGGGCAGCGGGCCCGATTACTTAGTTAGTTGGGCGAGGGGCGGGGAAGACGGATGTGACTTGCCACCCTGGGCAGCCGAGTGGCCATGGCCCTCCACCTGGTGGCCGTGTTTCAGGGTCGAGGCTTGGGCTTGAGGAGTCTTCTAGCACCCCTCGAGGAAACTGCCTTTGTTAGGGTGCAGCAGTGTACAGTTCCTAACTGGCGTTGGGCGAAGAGGAAGGCCCGATTCCATTCTCTGGGCTGAGGGTAGGCTGTGCGGCACCTTCGTGTCAGGCTGTTGTTAGAGGTCGCTGTACTTGGACGAAGTGGTTTTAGTTTTAGGTGGTGCTTGGTTTAGTAGTTGGGACTTTTAAGGTACATTTCCGGTCGCTTTCGCCTTTTCACCTTGGCTTTTAGATGCTTCCGTGCTTTTGTGTGCATTTTGGGTTTTAATCTTGTTGGGGGCTCTTTGGGGTCCATCGTAGGTAGGAGCGATGACTGATCTGTCCTCTTCTCGGGGCTAGGTCTTAAAGCAGTTATTTTGGTCGGTCGTGGGAAGACACATTGGGTAGAACAATTTTGTAGTAAGTGAAAAGTTGACTCAGTGCAAGTTGTGGTTACTCTCTTGAACGTGAAGGGAGATGGTGTGCTTTGCGTGAACTGTAAAACTTGCGTAGCAGAAATCCAGGTGAGTTTTTAGAAGTTTCAGGGGTCTGTAGAGAGATGACTGGCGGGTGTTAACTTTGTAAAAGTCAACTGGACCCTCTTAGGTGTAGTTTGGAAGTGCTAAGTCACTGGTTAAGCCAGTCAAGCTGAAAGTCGTTGACCACACTCTTAACTTTGAAGCTGGCATGGAAGGCAGCTAGACTGTGATCCCTCGGCCATTCCTGAGAGGGTCTGGGGTGTGGAGTTAGATGCTAGGGAGGCCGTTGAGGCTGTAGTATCAAGACAGAGGCTTAGCATAGATTTCACACTAAAATTGAGCGTGAAAAGCGCAAGTGACAAAAATAAAGGTTGTGTTTCTTGGGAAAACATTTCTTATTGTGTGGCCTATGTACTGACAGACCTTAATGCTTGTAAAAATTGGGGTGTCTGGAGGGGTTGAGTGGGACAAGAGTGCCAGTGAGCCCCCTTTCCTGAAGAGAACCTGTCTCGGTTTCCTTGGGTCTGTATTTGAAAGGACTTTTATGACTGACAGGATTGGGTTTTTAAATTGTGTGTGTGTTCTGGTGGGGAGGGGACTACCGGAGGCCTCACCTATGTTTTCTGTATACTCCTAGAAAAAGCTTGTGGCCAAGGGGGGCAAAAAAAAGAAGCAGGTTTTGAAGTTCACCCTCGACTGTACTCACCCTGTAGAAGATGGAATCATGGATGCTGCCAATTTTGTAAGTGACATTCTAGTGCTCTGCTCTGGGCTGGTGCAGTGGGGATCCTGTCGTGGAGCCAGTGGGCTCTGTGGGAGGTGCAGTGGGGATCCTGTCCCAGGTATGGCTTGTTGGGCAGTCCCACTTTCTCACTTAGCCAGAGCCAGGGCAAATTAGGTATTTGTTGCTGAGTCTCTTGAGATAGGAGTGTAATGGCAGGCTATGACATACAGATGACAGAGCTAGCTGTTCTGCCTTCTTTTTCTAATGGTTTCCAGAGATGATCTTACCCAGAGTCAGGTGAACGCCATGGGTCTGTATAGGCCATTGCACTTGGCTCTGTCTGTGTGGGAAGCCTCGTCCTGGGTCTCCTCCCGCATCCTCAGGTAGACTGCAGCAGCTCAGCGTGTGCTTTAATCTGCTTATTTGGGGTGGGGCTTGTTTTTTCCCCACACTCTGCCATCCCTGAGGTTCCCCCTCATTCAAAGGTTTTTTTTTTTTTTAATTAAAGATTTTTCTCTTTAAAATTCTGTGTTTGTGTGTTTGCTGCATGTGTGTCTCCACCATGTGTGTACAGTGCCCGTGGCATTGAATCCTCTGGAACTGGAGTTATGGCTGGTGTGAGTGGAGAGTCTTTGGTGCTGAGAACCAGACCCTGGCTGGTGTGAGTGGAGAGTCGTTGGTGCTGAGAACCAAACCCTGTCCCTCCAGAAGAGTGGCACGTTCTCAGCCGCTGACCATCTCCAGCCCCGCCCTGTCTGTCTTTCTCCCTTTATTTGACTAATTCCCAGTATCCCTGTGTTCCCCTTACTTAGAATGATCAGTTCTCTGCAGCCCCATTTTGGCTCTGGGGACTGAGGTCTTTGGAGGTAAACATCTAAGTTCCACAAGGTTAACTGTTGCTAAGAGCAATCATTCCAAAAAATTTGAAAACTTACAGGGATAACTTGTAGCCATTAATATTAAGTACAAATGGATTTAGCCTTGTGGCTTCTAACTTTGTCAGATGTGCCTTGGTTGGCTCCTGATTTCTTTACCCAGTGACTTCTCTGTGGCTTTGGTCCTGCATGTTGGTTGTTTCTTTTTTCTTAATTAAAAATTATGACTACTATTTTTTTTGAAGTGTGTGTGGTGGCGCACACCTTTACCCCAGCACTTAGGAGGCAGGGGCAGGTGGGTTTCTGTGACCATAGTGAGATATAAGTCTGTATACCACACGTATGCCTTATGCCCTTGGAAGCCAGAGGAGGGCACCGGATCCTCAAGGATGGGAGTTAGAGGTTGTATGCTGCCTGTGGGTGCTGGGAAACGAACTCAGATCTCTTCAGCCCTCATGCTCTCCCTTCTGTGGGGCATTTGTTGGCTCTGCCTAGTTAGTGCCACCACAAACCACTCCTTAGCACATTTGTCTCTGCTTAAGACTTCCCTCCTAGGAGACTTTGGTGTTAAGTTTGGATTTGTTTTCTAATTACCCTGCTCCAGCATAGTTAATAGTTTTGCACTGGAGTTTTGAAAAGAGCCTGCGATACTTTGTGTTTTAGTTGTCTTGGGAGTTAGCTCAGGGTAACTCTCCTTAAGTCAGCGTTCTTAGCTGTCACCGAGCCGTCAGTCCCTGCAACTGTAGTTCCGAGCTGAGAGGGACTTCGTCTCATTGCAGTGACAACAGAACAAAACAAAAAGTCCCTTTTGGACAGAAGTCCCTGCAGTCTGAGGTGAATGGCTTGCCTTGGCTCCCATGGTGCTTTGCAAAGTATGTCTGGGCTCATGGGTCCCTGTCGCTTCTGCGGTACCATGCAGGTGACTCCAGGCAGGTGTGTAATTGTTTCGTCTGTGTTTGTCTTTGGTGTGTGCTAGGCGGGACCCCCTCCTCTACTGAGACTGCACTATGTGTCCGTGTTTGTCTTTGGTGTGTGCTAGGCGGGACCCCCGTCCTCTGCTAAGACCGTGCGCTGTGCTCGTTAGGCTCTGAAGCTGCTTGCTGCTTTGCATGTTCATGTTCGAGTTTGGTTTTTGGTTTCCATTTATCTTGACCCCTTGTGTTTGTTTTTTACGTTGAGCTCAGGGTCTTGCTTTTTTGCCCTTGCTTATTACTCTTTACACTCTGACCATAAATGTGCTGCCCTCTAAGCCTGCATGGAACCAGTCAGGAATGTTTGTGCCAGGACACCACTTTCAAATTGCATGAGGTTACGTTGAATAACGCCATCATGAATTTGCCTTGTGGCTTCATGACCTAAGCCTGGTCCTTAGAGCCCACTTAGGGATGACTCTAAGCTGTCCTCTGGTAATCAGACACACACCATGGCACACGTACCCTCATACATGACGTGTACATACATGCACACATTTTAAAGACTGGAGATTTTAAAGAGATCTATGGGTTAGTGTTGGGAAAGCCTGAACTGGCCTGCCTTTGAGACAGGTAAAGCCATGCGCATGCTCATTGGTTGATTTGTGCAGGAGCAGTTCCTCCAGGAGAGAATCAAGGTGAACGGGAAAGCTGGCAACCTTGGCGGAGGGGTTGTGACCATTGAGCGGAGCAAGAGCAAGATCACTGTCACTTCCGAGGTGCCTTTCTCCAAAAGGTATGAGGGAGTGTCCCTGCTGTGGTTATCAGCAGTGAATGAACATGTATGAGCAGATTGATTTTTAGTCATGTGCGTGTGACCTCGAGCTCCCAAGCTCGAGGTGTCCAGTGTAGGTGCTGGGCCTGAACTCTGGTCCTCTAATGAGTAGTGTGTGCCTGCACCTTCTTACCAGGCTTGTTAAGTGTTTACGTGTATTTGGCTTGTGGTTATTTCTAAATTTTGCAGTATTTCAGGCTGTGAGAGGGACACAGACTTTGCCTGTGTTCTGTTAGTTTTTGTTTGCTGTAGCTGAGATTGGCCCTATCTCCTGAGAGCTGGGCTCTCACACTTGCATGAGAGCATTCATTTTTTTTAACTCTAGTGTGTTTCTTGTAAGTGCTTCTGTGGCACTGAGAGCACTGATGCCATCCTGGATGGGCGCTGGTGCTTTTGCCCCCTGGGGTATGAGGATTCGTATGTAAACTGATGTGAGCACTGCCTCTCAAATCAGGGATACGGTTTTGGCTTCAAAGCCCACGGGTTGGCTGGCTGGAATGGGTGAGGTGGGGGTGCATGCAACCAACACGTGTCCTGGTGAGCCTGTGGGGTGAGTCCTCTCTGCTCAGTGCAGGAGGGAAGGGGCTGGCGGTGGACTATGGCATTCTTTCCTTTGGGATTTTGAAGGTGTTCTTCTCCAGCTCGGGTCTGTTCCTCACAAGCTGCTCCTGCTTTCGACTCCCACAATGAGGTGGCAAGAGTTGACTTGAGCAAAAGGCTTTGTACACAGTGGGGATAGAGTTAGTGTGAGACAGTCTGGATAAGTTGCCTTGAGAACTTGGGTTGTGGCTCAGGCAAGCCTTGAACTTAGCATTTTTCCTGCTGTTTCCAGAGTGGTGGGACCACAGGCTGTGCTCCATGTATGCTCACTGCTTTCTTGATAATGATAATGCCAGTTTCCAAAAAATCCAGGGGCGTTCCCAAGTCTAGGACCCCTTTCTTTCTTGCCTCTGACCCTGTTTTACTGTGAATTTTGAAATTACCTGAAGTTTTAAGGTAAGCTCTTCAAAGCATTATCCGGGAAAACAGTAATATAACCTGGTTTTTATGTAGCCTAGGCTGTCCTCAGACTGGGAGTCCTCTCAAGTACTGAGGTGGGATGCATGCCCTGCTTATCTGCAGGGCAGACTGGGCAGAGCTGAACCCTGTAGAGTGCTTTGGGCTGCCAGAGAAGTTGTTGGTTAATGTGGGTCCTTGTTGGTGGGCCAGTGTTTACCTACACACCTGTGTCAGTTTTCCCAGGAGTCTATAGAGAGTGGGCTTAGTTTGTTTTTGAGACAAGGTTTCTGTCGACCAGGCTAGTATCAAACTTAGAGAGATCCTCCTGCCTCTACCCGCTAAGTGCTGGCATTAAAGCTGTGTGCCGCCGCCACCCAGCAAAAAGCACCTTGAGCAAAAGGGTCTCAATTCAGGGTGTCTTCAGTAGTCAGGTGGTAAACACAGCCTTGTGAAACAGCAGTGAAGGCAGCAAATGGATTTTAAAAGATTATAGTATGGCTGAGAGCAGCTCAGGTGTGGGGAGTGCTTGTCCCGAATGTGCTGTACTCTGGGTTTGACCCCTGCAGAGGAGGAAAAACCTGAAGACACTTTAAAGGCAAGATAGAGCATAAGCTACGCAACAGGCCTGTATAGCAGTGGCCCTCTCACAACGAGAGTGTCTGGGTGCCACACGGTGTGCCCATGGGTTGGGTCAGGGGACACAGAAAGCTAGCGAGCAGCCTGGACAGCTTTGGCCCCAACCTCAGAGGCTTGCGGGATGCAGAAGCGCTTGGAGGTGGTTGAGGTTAATGGTTCTTAGCAGGGCGGAAGGCGGGTGGAATGGTCAGCTCACCTGTGTGGTCTTTCTCTAGTGGACACTACAGACCATTCTGTAGGCGTCTGTTGATGTGTTCTCACTTTTATTGCCAATTTAAGGATGTGTGATAGGTGCTTGTCTTGTTAGAGCACTGGCTTGGGTGTACTTGGCCGGTGTCTGAAAACATCCTAAAATTGTTTTCAGTATGTTTGATGAAGTTTAGGTGCTTCAGAATGCAAACAAACCACCAATCTAGTGTAGTTCTTGTGTTTTCTCTGCAGGTATTTGAAATATCTCACCAAAAAATATTTGAAGAAGAACAACCTCCGGGACTGGCTGCGTGTTGTGGCCAACAGCAAAGAGAGTTATGAGCTGCGCTACTTCCAGATTAACCAGGATGAAGAGGAGGAGGAGGACGAGGATTAAGACACATTGGTCTGCAATGTTTTGTATTAATTCATAAATAAAATTTAGGAACAAAACCCGGTGGTTTATCCTTGCATGTCTGCAGTGCGGATTGGACAGGAATTTGGAAATGACAGGGACTGGCTTTAGCCGAGCTGCTGCTCATTTGTATATAGACACTTTTTTCCTGCTCAGAAACTTCAGTTCTCCAGTAGTGATGCCCAGACAGAAGAACCAGGCTAAGGGGTTCATGTGGTGGTGAGCCCCGGCCAGCCTGAGTCTTAAGAGCCTGGTGGTTGGTTCCATCTGGTGCCTGTCTCAGAAGAAGGTACAGTGTGGTGCTCCTCAGTAGAAGCAAACAGGTGATTTCTTTGTGTGAAATTTTTTTTTCTGGGACAATGGCAGCCAATAAGACAGGTTTCAGGGACTTTTGTCTCCGGGTCTGAACACAAGTTGCTCATAGTTGTGTGTACTAACCTTCCTATTGAATTAAGGAGGTCTTTCAGTGTTACTGCTGCGTATTCTGCCCTTTATAAAAAGATCTGTAAGTATGCTGGGCACCCATGCTTTTAGGTGTCTGAGCCAGAGGTCAACAAGGGCTTGTAGGGAAAATAAAACAAAGCCCATAGCTTGTGCAAGTCTGCAACAAGCTGTTTGTCTAGCCTCCAGCAGAGGGCGAGGAAGACGTTCCCAGTAGGCTTCCAGATGTTCCCAGTAGGGGGAGCCCCTCCAGGCCCAGGGCTCAGGAGGCTTCTAGGGAGGGAGCTCCAGGACTGGTGGAGGAGGGCCTTGGATGGGCTTCCTAAGCTGTCACAACTGGACTTTGATAGGAGTTGTAGTCTGGGACCATAGCCCAGTGGTAGAACTCTTGGCTAATGTGCTCCAGGTTTAAACCTCATCACTGCAGAAGTCATTCCAGGCTGTGTGTACCTACAGGGTACTGGGCATGGAAGGCCTTGTGGGGTTTTCTTGCCAGTGTGTGTGCCTGGAGAACTGGCTGGTGGGAAGACTCTGAAAGGTGGGAATTGTCTTCATCCAGGGTTACTCTGGAAGAGTTAGTTCCCAACGCTGCAGGGTGCTCTTCTTGCTTCCTAATAACAGTATGCAATGCCTAAGGGCCCGCTTACAGCTAGCTGCTGGCCACACTGAGGCCTGGATGTCAAAAGTCCACAAGCTCTGCCCAGCCTCCAAGCAAACACTTGGTCCTTGGATCGAGTTTAAGCTGTGGAGGCTTTGCAATCCCCCTGTGGCAAAGGCTCCGGTGTTTTCTATTTCTATGCAAATTTCTTGAAGCAGAACTGTTACTGTCTCCTCTGCCCTTGGAGGAGCCATTTCCTTCCAACTTCAGGTGCAGCCCCTTGTGATTAGCCATCTTAAGTTTGTGACTTGGGTTTGCAGATCTCAATTTGTTACATTGGCGGACCATGTGGTGGTTTTTAGTTCGGCTGTAAAAAACATTAACCCTGGGTTGATTAGCATATGCTTCTAAAAGATGGTCCCAGATTTTGAAACTTGTAATGGAAACTCGCTGGTTTTTATGCCTTTCTAACTCTTGTATTTGAATGAATGTTGATCACTTTTTATATTAAAGTGGCTGACACATGGCTACTGTCACTGTGCGAGGCTTTTTTTCTTATACTTCACGCAACCTGTTAAACCTTCTCACTGCTTAGTTGCAGTGGGCACATAAAAGTGTCTCCTCTCTCTGTCCTTTCAGTTGAGCCTCTGTGAGGTTGGCTGGAGTTGACAGAGCCTGGAGAATTGCTTTTCAAACAACTGACTTTCTGATGGGCGACACGGAGTGGGCTTGAATTCTATTAGACCTGCTATAGCAGTTATATCCAACCCCCCCCAGAACCGTCTTCTTTATGTCTGTCTGGCCTTGTGCCTTACCTGTCTTTATCGGAAATGTTGGCACAGAACACCAGAGTTTTAAGTTGTGACTTGAGTTCACGGAAGTCATGAAACAGTACTGGCACAGGCTTGTTCCCTGCCCGCTGCGGTTGCTCCAGGTGCCCTCCCCACCCTGGAGAGTTGGCGCAGCCCAGGAAGTATGTGTTCTAATGTGCACTTACAGAAGCCCCCACTAGTCCCTCAGCCCTGCCTGCAGTAGCTTTCTCCCCCGCGGTAGCTAAGCAGTTCAATACACGAATTTCCCTGCTAGTGCCTTGGCAGAGGTGCTGAGAGCCAGCCAGACCAGACACCTCTTAAGAGACTTGCTGTCTGGGGTGCTTAGCCTTTTGAGCTGAGTTGGGCACAATTTACTGGAAGGCGAGGGTCCTATCGAAAAGGGGTGATTGTTCGTTTATAGTCACAGAGCCTGGGAGTTAGTCTGGACACTGCTGTATGGCCCCCTGGGGTGAATGAGGTAGGCAGGGACCACAGGGTGATGGTCTCTTACAAGAGGTCACCATAGGGGTGGGGTAGTGTTACAAGGGAGATGGGGTGCTGTTCCTTAGTTCTCATGGACACGGCTGGCTGGTGCCCTATTGGCCAAATCAGCAGTTGTCCTGAATTAGAGTTAAACTGGAGGTTGCTTGGGAAGAAGAGGGCTGTGAGGGTCGGGTGGGGTAGAGACTGGTTGTTGGCTGTCTGCTATCTCCATAAGGTGGCAGGTAGAGGGGGCTAGGAAGTTGGCTTAGGAAAGTGCCACACAAGCATGAGGACCTGAGTTAGGATTCTTAGTACCCACACGTGCACTGCTTCCTGTAATCCCCAAGTCTGAGGATCTGTGGGACTTCCAGTCAGTCTAGCTGATTAGCTAGCTTCACATCCAGTGTGAGCCCCTGTTCCAAAAGATGAGGTGGGGGAACTGGCTGCTCTTTGAGAGCACCTGGGTTCATTTCCTGGTGTCTGTGGGCACTGCATGCCCGGAGGCAAAGCACATAAATCTTAAAATGAAGAAAATGGTGGCGCACACCTTTCAATTCCAGACAGAGCTCAAGAGGCAGAGGCAGGCGAATCTCTGAACCTGAGGCCAGCCTGGTCTACAGAGCAAGCTCTAGAACAGCAGAGGCTACACCAAGAAACCCTGTCCTGGAAAAATAAAATAAAAATGAGGGGGAAAAATAAAATAAAAAATGAGGGTGTGTATGTGTGTGTGTGTCTCAGCAAACACAGGCACTTGCCCTCAAACCTGAGCAAATGAGTTTGGTCCCTAGAACACATGATGGAAAAGGACCGACTTCTGTTGTCTTCTGGCCTCCACGTGAGCACCATGGCATGCTTGTGCCCCCTTCTCTAAATAAAAAGCACATAAAGAAAAAGGCGCCATACATAGAGAACCACTGAGAATTGATGAAGACCACACTGACTGCTTTCCACATGCACCCATTAAACGTACACACGCTGAGGCTGTCCTAAATGATGCCAACGTATGCTGCTGGAGAACTCGGACTGAGGATGTGTGACCCAGCCATCTTTGTCTAAGTGCTCCCTAGCCAGACCCTGGGCAGTGACTTCAGGCTGACTACTGTCCCCACTTACGGGCCATTGCTCCAGGGTTCTCTTTCTGAGAAGTTCTGGCCTTACCATGTCAGGTAGTCTGAACAAGGTTTACTTTTGTTTGTTTGTTTGTTTTTAGAGACAGGGTTTCTTTGTATAGCCTGGCTGTCCTGGAACTCACTCTGTAGACCAGGCTGGCCTCAAACTCAGAAATCCACCTGCCTCTGCCTCCCAAGTGCTGGGATTAAAGGCGTGCACCACCACTGCCCGGCTAAGGTTCACTCTTCTAGACAAAAATGTCCAATCTGAACGAAGTCTTGGTATCTATAGAGGGACACTGTACTTCCACCCGCAGGGCGACTGGCTGTCCTGAGTGGTTGTGCCCAGCAGTTCTGATCTCTAGGTGCAGGCTCTCCACTGCCCTCAGCATCAGGAAGTGGCTATTGGTGTAGAGACAGGTCGTTGAAGTTGCTGTCTCTAGACAGCTCCCGGGGGTGCGTTCACACACTTCAGGGCTGGAGGTTGTGCTATGCATGCAAAAGTGGACCAGCTATTTCAGTTGTCCAGAAACAGCATGTGTTTAAAATTCATAATATTCCATAACTAACAGATTAAAAATAATTTTATTTTTGAATTGTCACCGAAGTGTAATTACAAGCCCCATGATCGGCAAACATAAGACTCTTGTCTCCTGATAGTAACCTTAATGAGGGACTGGTCTCAACACTGCAGTTTATAGAATGCTTGCCTTTGGTACTGCTTGTTAACATCAGGCATCCTGGGTCCATTGCCATGAAAACACACACCTAATAGCTTAATAAGGGGTGTCCTTTAAAAATTACAGGAGATTTGCGTTTAAACACACACATGCGCGCGCACACACACACACACACACACACACACACACGTGTGCACACGCACATTTCCCCCTATCATCCCAGTTTGGTCTTTGGTCATTAGCTAATGCTCTCCCAGTGCAGTCACTGGGAGAGCACCTTGAGTACATATCCCATCTTGACCCTAATTTGCTGCAAATTAAGTAGTTGGAGCTTTTCTTGAAATATCTTGACTTTCTCAGCCTGGCCTTGGAATCAGCCAGGGTTAATGGCTTATGTGTGTATCTTCATGCCTGTGCACATGTGTGGGGGTGGGGGAGGCTTCCTGGTGTTGGGAAATATGTCACAAGTTTCTCTGACGTGGGAGAGAGGACCTTTGAAAAGGTTTAATGTTCAACAACAGAGAGGTAATGGAGGGTGGGCATATTCCACTGAGCTTGGAATTTATTTCCTAGACGCTTAGGGGTCAGGGAGACAAGAGGTCTGAAGAGACCCAGCAAGCCCTCCCAGGGAGGATGCAGACTCAAGCCTCTGTAGTCTGAGGCTCCCCTCCTGGCAGGAAAAAGCCCAGGGAACCATTTGGATCCTCAGCCATCCCCCTCCTGCTGGCCAGTCCTTCTGCCTCGTGCAGGCGGCATCTACAGTCCAGGGAGGTGTAAAAGTGATCTGTGATACGGAGGGAGAGAGCCTTAAGTGGCCTGTCTATCCTGGGAGGCTGGGCAGACCTTGGAAGGAAAGCCTTTCTTTGGAGTGACCCCACAATTTGTACAGCATGAGAAGAACACTGTGGCAATGTCTCTCAACTGCCTTGGGGAAGCCTAGTGAATGCAGCCACCTCAAGAGGTCTCATCATGAGAACACTCAAACTGGTACAGATCATCTGGTTCCTCAAAGGTGCTAAGACAGGAAAATCTCTCCCCGTGACAGCTCTAGACACTAGAAGCTGTTGGTCTATATTGCATGAGTGCTCACCTTAGGCCAGTGCTCTTACCCTCTCAGGTCATGCAGGACCTGTCCCAGCTGGCCCCTCAGCATGTGGCCAGAAGCACGACTCGAGGATGACCCGTACTTTATAAGACTTTGTGGGACTGGAGAGCTGGTGACCTCCTGCTGGGCCTTTACAACTTCGGCGCTCTTAAAGTTGCTGTGAGACTTGGCTGCACCAGGCTGAAAGCTCTTATTTAAAATTCTAGTCTTGCTCCCCAGGGCTCCAGCATCCAGCTTCACCTTTAACAAGTAGGGCTGGCAGCTGCCAACCCTTCCGCTAGGCGACAGGTGTCCTGAGTGGCAGTTCAGGGTACAGACCATAGAGTCCCAGGGACCTGGATGTGTTTGAGTTGGATACAGTCCAATTTTGGAGAGAGGGCATGTAGGGGGTGAGAAGCCATGGATTTTTCTGGATAAATCATGCCCACTGTCACCAGAGTGACCCTTAAGTGTGGGACACATTTTCTTGGACTACTCTTTTGAAATGGGTAGCCTGAAACTGAGGTGGGGTAAGTCCGCTGTGTAAAAGGCTAGAGGGGGGCAGCTTATGGCTCACCACCCATCCTGCCTCTCTGGCCCAAGTGCCTTCGTGGGCAGGGTGGCGACCGCTGGCCCTGCCTGGGATATGCGCGGGGGAGCACCGCCTGGATTCCCCCCGCGCCCGGGCCATCGAGCTCCTGCCGCCAGCTCGGCCGTCGTGTCTCCGGTCCGGCGGGGACCTCCACGGCTCCCGGCACCCGCCCCCCACTGCGCGCTCACCGAGCTGCCCAAGACTAGTCCCCCCAACTTGTTCTCGGCTGTTAACTAGTCGCGCTGGCGGAACGATGGGATGGGGTTGCCACAGCAACCAGACTGGACGTCACAATCCGGGCATGTGTGCCGCCCCCCCGCCGTGCCGCCGTGCCGCGGGCGCTGCCGCCGCCACCCTCGGCCGGCTGCGGGACTCGCGTTGCGGGGCGCGGTGGGCGGAGCGGCCCGGGCTTGGCGGGTGCGGGCAGAGGCGGCCTTGAGCTTGCGGGGTCGACACGGGGGGGTGGAGGTTTGGGGGGCTGGGGGGGCCGGCGGCCGCCATCTTCTCGCCGAGACCGCCTCGCCCGCCGCGCGGGTCCGTCCGGCAGCGCACGGGTTAAGGCTGGCACCGCGCCCGGCGGGAGGGGGGCGCCCACCTCCCCTCCCCCCCCGCGCCGGGCATGCGGGGCCCGCTGGGCACCGAGGAGGAGCTGCCGCGGCTGTTCGCGGAGGAGATGGAGAACGAGGAGGAGATGTCAGGTGAGGGGGCGCGGGGACCTGCTGGCCCGGGACGCGGGAGGGGCGCAGGGCTGCGGGCTGCGCTCCCGCCCTGCTGGCGCCGCGCTGGCCAAGGGCGCGGGGCCGGGCGAGCTCCGGGGCGCGGCGCGCGGGCGGGGTGAGCCGGGACCCCCGGGCGAAGCCGTGGCGGGGGCCTGCGCGGGCTGCGGGGCGGGAGGGGGCGCGGCGAGCCGGGGTCAGCCCGCGTGCCCTTGAAGGCGGCGGGAAGCGCGCGCCGCGGGCGGGGCGAGGACGGTCGCGCGTTGGGAGCTGGCGATGCCCGAGCCGGGGCGCGCGGGCTCCGCTCCCGGCGCCTGACAGTCGCTCCCCAGCACTTTGCCCAGGCCGCCCTGCCCTGGGTGTTTTGCGCGCTGGTGCCCGCCGGGTTCCCAGCCCACCCTGCTTTCCTGCCCGTGGGCCTGACGCCCCAGGGCCACCGCCCCTGCCCTTGCCAGCTGCCGCTCAGGATTCAGTCTCCTTCGTGTTTGTGCCTCAGGGGTTACCTTGCAGTATTTTTCAGTTAACTGCTCGCTGCTGTCCTGGCAGGGCCTCGCCCTGTCAGCTGCCCTCCCTGCCTTCTGAGGGCTATCACTTCTCAGCTTCCCAAGTCCATGGCTCCTCCTGGACTTCTGAGGGACTTGTGAGAGGCCAGAGGGCCTCCTTCTCTCAGGAATCTACATCCCTGTGGACGAGACTATTTCACACACTCGCACCCAGCTCCTATTCTGGAGACAGCAGCACTAGCATCCCAGACTAGCATCTTCACCAGGGGCCACACCCCCTGCCCCCAGTCTCCTCTTCTTCTGGCCAGCTGGTTTGTTTAGTGGATTTAACGCTGTCACTGGGGCCTGATGCTCAACCCCTCCCCTCTCATCCACACCAAGAGCCTCCCGTGGGGTGAGGTGTGCAAGGGGGATGGTTTCCAGTGGCTGACTGCTCAATCCCAGGCTGAAGCATCCAGACCCTCTCTCTCTAAGCATATGAGAAACCTGTGGATGCTTTAGGAGCCTGACCCTTCAAAGATCCCTGGTGGTGATTGGGGCGTGGCCTTTTGTGGCACTGCCGGGGATGATGGACAGCTGAGTGTGGATCAACAGGCCCGTTTCTAGGTCTTCAGTTATGCCAGCAGTGCCCCCTCCTCCTTCCTGCCTGGCCTTGTTTGCATCAGAGTGTGTAGGGCTTGGTGAGGTCTTGGATACCCTCAGAAGAATGAACACACAAGGCTGGTCGGGGTTGGATCTCGGTCCAGTCTTATTCCTAATCCGTCCTTCCCCTTCAGAGCAGGTAGGGGATTGTCCCTCGGGGACAATCAAGGCCCTTCAGGAGCACAGAGGAGACACTTGCTTCTGTCTCTCTAGCTGGGAATTCTGGGCCCTGTCCGTCAACCACTCCGGCTGTTTTGCCTCCGGAGCCTCCAGGATCCCACTACCTTTCCAGGTCTCTGGGTCTAATAAGTCTCTGTCCCCCCATCCCCACCCATAGGCTCCCTCCAGAACTTTCCTTCCAGCCAGTCATCAATGACCTTCCTTTCTTAAGACTCAGACCATTGGTCCATCCTGTCTTCCCATTGCTGCTTCTCCAACACAGCCTCACTGGGCTCCGACTCCTGATGCCTGAGAGCATTGCTATGGAACCCCGCAGGTGCCATCTTGTCCTGGGGCCCTGGCTTTGACCTTTACCAGACTCCTGTCTCCTTGGCTCACAAGTTTGTTCTGTCCACGTAGGTTCCAGCTGCATTGCATTATGGGACACCCTCTTTCTTTCCCACTGAAGACTCTCTGGCCCATTGGAGGAGGTATTTGCTCCAGACCCTCTGTTGGTACCTCACAAGTGGAGTCCCTAACTGCAATCTTGACTGAGGGTACCTGAGAGATTGTGCCTAATCATGAGGAGTCTCTAAGGCACCCCTGGCTCCCTGAATGTGGGGCCATCCTAGCCTAGTCGTGTCTGTTGGCAGTGTTGGCCACCAGGCCCACTCGTTATCTCTAAGGGCCCTCTTCAGTGTGAGGTGGAGCTCCGGGAAAGTGATCTCTCAGTTTTCTGGAGCCAGATGGGAGGAGCCAATGTTCTGGAAGCGTCACACTAAGGCTCAACCAGCAGCCGTTGGTCTTGGGTTTGTGGGAGTCTGTGCAGTGTTTCTTACACAGGGCTTCACTCTGGCCAGTTCTCTCTAGTTCTGTGTGGGTGGGGGGTTTGGCTGTGATGAGTAGAGTCAGTAGGTGCAAGTATGCAGCTGCCAGATTTCCAGAGGAGTGTGCTGGTCAGAGGGAGGACTTAGACTTGGATGGATGGAGGAGGCCTTAAGTCCCAGCAATGTTCTGATTAGTCCTGGGATGTTGGGACAAGCCCCTCAGCCCCTCTGCCTCAGTGTCCCCCACTTGTAGAATGAGTCCAGCACCAGCTACCTCATAGAAGGTTATTATGAGGTCTCATAAGATAGTGTACATAGAACATTCAGGTCACAGTGCCCAGCACGTCGCAGACACACAGCTGACCATGGCAGGTGCCGCCAGCATCATCCGAAGGGGGTAGCTGTCCTGCCTCCCTAAGGACATGCTTCTGAGATTCGCACTCTTATCCAGTAAGTGCTGGTCAGGGAACCTGGCTTGGAGGAGGGCTGGAGTGAGAACCTGAGGAGGGGCAGAAGGCCGAGAGGAAAGGCTTTTTTTCTTCAGAGGTGGGCTCTGCTGGGCTGGGAGTCTGGTTGGTCCAGTTCTTTCTCAATCACTGTCAAGCTGATGAGCCCAGCCTGTCTTCTTGCTTGTCCCATGGAGACTTGCCTGGTCCTCATCTCCATCCTACAGATCTCCCTGTGGGAGTGTCTTAGGTTCCTTATGTTCAGAGGTGAGGAGAGAGTGCATGCCATGACTTGAAAGGGCCTGTGCTTCTAAGCTGGCCCTAGATGTGGAGTAGGGATGTTCCAGGGAGCTTGACTGTTTCAACACCCACCCTAGCATCTAATTATCAATCCACAATACCAACCACCTAGCCATTCATTCATCCATCCACCCATCTACGCACCCATCCATTCACTCATCTATCCATCTACCCACCACCCATCCATTCATTAATCCACCCATCTATTCATCCACCCATCCATCTATCCACCCACCCATCCATCCATCCATTTATCCATCTGTCTATCCACCCACCCACCCATCCATCCATCTACCCACCCATCCATCTATCCATTTATCCATCTGTCTATCCACCCACCCACCCATCCATCCATCCATCCACCCACCCATGCATCCACCTGCCCACCCATCCATCCATCTATCCATCCATCCATCCATCCACCCACTCATTCATTCCACCCATCCATCCATCCACTCATCTATCCATCCACCCACCCATCCATCCATCTATCCATCTATCCACTCATTCATTCCACCATCCATCCATCCACTCATCCATCCATCCACCCATCCATCCATTCATCTCCCCATCCATCCATCCATCCATCCATCCATCCATCCATCCATCCACCCATCCACCCATCCATCCATCCACCCATCCATCCATTCATCTCCCCATCCATCCATCCATCCACTCATTCATTCCACCATCCATCCATCCATCCATCTATCCATCCACCCATCCATCTATTCATCTCCCCATCCATCCATCCATCCACCCATCCATCCATCCATCTACTCACTCATTCATTCCACCCATCCATCCACCATCTATCCATCCACTCATCCATCCATTCACCCCCCCATCCATCCATTCATCCCCACCCATCCGTCCACCCACCTACCCACCCATCCACCCATCCATCCATCCATTCATCCCCCATCCACCTACCTATCCATCCATCCATCCATCCATCCATCCATCCATCCATCCATCCATCTGCCAGCTAACACTCAGCATTCATCTGTCAGTCCTTCCACCCCACCATCCTATCCACTCAGAAGCTCTCCATCCGTCCATCCACCCCACCCATCTATCCACTCACAAGCTCCCCATCCACACACCCACCGTTCCTGCATCCATCCATCCACCATCCATTTGTCCACTACACCCATCTACTATTCATCCACCTGTTTCTATCTACCCATCCCCATTCTTTTTTCTACCATCTACCCATCCACCCACCCAACACACATTTCTTGAATATTTTTTGAGCTAAGTACTGAGCAGTGTATGGTCTCTAACTTTCTGGGCAGCTCTGTTTTCTTTTTCTTTTCTTTTTCTTTTGGCAAGGCCTCACTATTTAGCCATGTTCTGGAACTCATTTTATAGACCAGGCTAGGCTCAAATTCACGAAGATCCTCCTGCCTCTGCCTCCCGAGTGCTGGGGTTAAAGGTGTGTGCCGCCACACCAGGCTTCTAGGGGAGGGGGTCTTGCAGAGGAACCCGTGAGACCTTTCTTCCCTATAATTCTGTTTTCATCTGCCTCTCCCTGGCTCTTTCTCTTGCCCCGCTCCCTCCATCAGTCTTTATCTGGCCTGTCTGGCATCTCTGCCTCTCTCATCTCTGTGTCTTCCTGTGTAGTACCTCCGGTGTTGATCTCCATGTCTTCTACTCTGCCTCTTTCTTCCCACTCGCCCAGCACCTGACCAGGGGCTTCTGCCTGCTTCCCTGGGCTGTGCTCACTCCCTCAGCTCCCAGTCCCTAGGATAAGAGCCTCTCCTGCTTCTCTCGTCCCCCCATTCTCAGAACGGCCGCTTTCTTTTATGAGATGCCAATGAGGTGATGTCTGGGTTTTGTTAAATGTCATAAATAAATTATTAATCACCTCTTGGGTGGTTGCACTGCTCTGGATCGGCTGAGGGCCTGTGCCACAGAGGGGAACGTCCAGAGATTAATGAGATCTTTAGTCTAGGCTTCTCAGTGTCCAGAAGTCCTAGCCCAGAGTTCCTCCACCCTGTGACCCTGCCTAGATTCTTTCTGTGGCACTGAATTGCACCCAGCCTTGGGGGACCTCATGTTCACAATTCTGCCCAGGAAGAAGGCTACAGTGTGAAGCCCATTTCAAAGATGAATGGTCAGTGGGCAGGCCTTTAGGGCACCGGATCAGGGAGGGGTAGGGGTTAAAAGCCCTTGTGCTTCTCTGGCCTTCTTCCTTCCCGACCACTAGATGGCCCTCTTCCCTGCCTGGAGATGGCTTGTAGGGTCTGAAAATAGAAGGGTTCTGGGAAGGATGGTGGACTGAGCGGGCTCTCCATCATGGCTGATTGGCTCACCTCAGACACTAGTGAGTGATGGAGATCTTGTCCTAGCTGCTTCCTCTGACCCCCTAGTTAGTCCTCCCCTTCACAGAGCCGGACGACATAACTTCTCCCATACTTACGTTGGAAGAGCTTGCTGGAGGAGTGTTCTTCCTCCGAGGAGGCGGGGCCTGGAGCCAGGATTCCACCCAGGCTGTAGATTTCTAGATCTGTCCTGATTTGGACCCCCCACGCTCATCTCTCAGGCTCTGTGAACGCTCAGATCTAGAGCTGGCCTTAGCCGCTTCGGTGGTCCTGGGCTTGGCACACAAGACACACAGCTGAAATATTGAGTTCTTGGCAGTCCAAGGCCTAGAGGGCGGAGCAAGGGGGAGGGCTCACATACTGGTATGTGCCTTTGGCCCAGGTTGCCACATGACTGTCCCCTCAGACAGCGGTGGAACCCAGATATGGGCTGACGAGGAGGTCCTCAGAGTCTCATTTCTGTAAATGGGGGCATTGAAATATCTTCTTATTGAGACAAGGTTGTCTTTGAACTTTGAGATCACCCCCAGGCTGTGGAGTGCTGGGATTAGCGACCTGTGCCATCACAGCTGGCTCAGTGCCACTGCTATAATTTACTAGCTGGGAAGGGTCACCCAGCTCATCCAACTGCAGCTGGATGACGCAGGCCTGTTCTGGGGGCTGTGCGGCCAGCTGACGAGGGGCAGAGAGCTGACGAGGGGCAGAGAGCTGACGAGGGGCAGAGAGCAGAAGATGCTTTGGGAGCCGAGTCTTTACCTGACAGATTGTCGCCGACCCTTGCACTGTCTCTCATCTTCTAGCTGTGTCCCATCCCTAGTCTCGGGAGTAGCCACCCTTGCTCCTAGGCCTGTTCTGACTGGGGCCACTTAAGGAGTTACCAAGCTAATGGTCCTAATTATAGCTGGTTGGGATCGATGGAACCTCTGGCCCTGGGGCGGGGCGGGGCAGGGCTGGTGTTTGAGGGTACCGTCAGGCTGGCCAGAAGGGCAGTGGGGCAAGCCTCCAGGGGCTGACCATTGGCAGGGCAAATTGTTTTATGTTTCAGGTTCCCTACTCTGGAACCCTCACTCCAGGGTAGTGGAGTCGCATCTCCCCCACTGGCCACATGCCCTTTGTTTTAAAGCCAGCCTCTGACCTGCCCGGGGTTGATGGGGCTGTGAGAAGCACAGGGTTGGCCGCACAGGTCTGAGACGTGGGTGTGGCAGGCGGTGGGGTTGCTTGAGGGTGACTCTCAAGCTTGATTTTAGAAGGCTCGGGACCTGTGGCTGAGGAGGAGGAGGAGGATCCGTGTGGGAAGAGGGGGCCGGAGCATCAGTGTAGACTATGTGTGCGGGTGATGGGTGGACCTGGTGTCACAGGCCAAGCCTCAGGGCTACTGGAAGCTACGTGAGGACAGGGCTGTTTGTTAGAGATGGGCGTGGTAAGACCTGGGTCCCCCATCCTCATGTGTGAGCTCTGAAAATTTCCCAGAGGAAGTTTTTATTATTATTAAGCAGACAGCCTTGGGGCTGTAGAGGAGGTGGGAGTGGTGTCTGTACATGAACATGGGGTCTGTGTTTGTTCTGGAGGAGTTACAGCTAGCTTGGGGGCTCCTTCCTGTCCTCTTCGGTATCTATGGGTGGATCACAGGCTTCCTTCCAGAACATCCCTAGCTACCTGTAGGCCCCCCGCCCCCGCGCCTCTTCTGCTGGTCAGTTGGGGAACACGTGCTGGGCTGGCTTCCTAAGCCTGGGGATTCCCCTGCTGGGTGGAGATAGAGGACTACCCAGAGCAGGCAGGAGGGAGAAGGGCCCCCTTCGGATTGCATCAGCCTGGAGCCCGTTATGTAACCGCTGTGGAACGCTCCCAGGGGCTGGGAGCTTCTGGCTGGCTGGGTGTCTGTGGTGTTGGGAGGCTACACAGGTGAGGATGGGTATCCCACCGGCCACCCTAGCCTGGCTTGCTTCCATCCTCAGTGCAGCTGCCAAGACGCCTCCACATCTAGACGACACCAGACACTGAGGGCCTCTGCACCTCAGAGCTCACAGGAGCAATGGGTTACTTCCAGCGTCACCTGGCCTCAGCTAAGCTCCCTGCCTGTGGAAGCCCAAGTCAGGAATGCCCACGCCCTTGTGCTCTGGAGTCCTGCCAAGACCATAGCAGCTGTGCCCGATACATGAGCCCTGTCTTTTTTGTAGCTTAGTACTGTGGTACTTGGTACTGTG
The DNA here is from genome assembly GCF_008632895.1 of Mastomys coucha. Lineage (NCBI taxonomy): Eukaryota > Metazoa > Chordata > Mammalia > Rodentia > Muridae > Mastomys > Mastomys coucha. The sequence continues at coordinate 111,623,417 of NW_022196900.1, forward strand.
GTACATCTCTGCAGCTGGTTACTGTGGTACTCAGTACTGTGGTACTTCTCTGTGGCTGGGTACTGTGGTACTCAGTACTGTGGTACTCAGTACTGTGGTACTTCTCTGTAGCTGGGTACTGTGGTACTCCGTACTGTGGTACTTCTCTGTGGCTAGGTACTGTGGTACTCGGTACTGTGGTACTTCTCTGTGGCTGGGTACTGTGGTACTCGGTACTGTGGTACTCAGTACTGTGGTACTCAGTACTGTGGTACTTCTCTGTAGCTGGGTACTGTGGTACTCCGTACTGTGGTACTTCTCTGTGGCTGGGTACTGTGGAACTCGGTACTGTGGTACTTCTCTGTGGCTGGGTACTGTGGTACTTGGTACTGTGGTACTTCTCTGTAGCTCGGTATTGCGCTAGTCCTCCAGGGATTACCTGCATTTGGACTGTGCTCAGGCTGCCTCCCTGCAGTGGCTTCCAGCCCTACCTGGAGCCTGCCTTCTCCTGTGTGTGTTGGCTGGCCGCTCTTCTGGGTTTCCATTTGTGCAGTAGGGAGGGCCTGGAACATTGCTGCACACTTTGCTCTAATTCCGGGCCTGGAGATTCTGGGGAGCTGTGTGGGCAGGCAGGGCTGCTTGTTCCTGGTGCCAAGGGGTCCTTGCCCCGTAGGAGGATCTAAATGTGCAGATTGATCGTGTAGGGTTCAGAAAGGTGATAGACAGAGCCACGCAGTGCCCTCTGAGGGTGGGCTATGTGTGGTTGGGGAGCCACCAAAGCCAGTGGGAACCTGTCTTCCTCCCTCTGGACTCTGGAGTTGAAGAGATTCAAGGCTGGCAGGTAGACTTGCGTGGGGCCTGAGGGATGGGTGATGCCTCTCTGTGCATGCATGTGAAGCACAGGCTCCTCTCTGCTGTCTGCCACCTCTACACTCACTGTGCAGAACAGGAGGTCGGGGCCAGAGGAGCCAGGCTATGGGCTGGAGAAGTCCGTGGGCCTTTAGAGCCGCTTTATTCTGGAAGGCTCCTTTGCCCCTCTGGGTGGCTCCCCGTGACTGCCTGCCTCTCCTCTGTCCTCTGGGTGGCTCCCTGCCTCTCCTCTGTCCCTCTGGGTGGCTCTCCCTCCAATCTCCCACCCCATGACTGCCTGCCTCTCCTCTGTCCACTGGGTGGCTCTCCCTCCCCCCAACCCCTGTGACTGACTCTCTCCTCTGTCCCTCTGGGTGGCTCCCCCCCCCTCAACCCCTGTGACTGACTTTCTCTCCTCTGTCCCTCTGGGTGTCTGTCTTTCTACTCTGGGTGGTTTGGTTCTCGCTCCCGTGCCCTGCAGATGACTCTCCCTCACTATCTCACCTCTGAGGTCACATGAGTCACATGGAGCTAATTAACCACCTTTTAAATGACCCCAGGCCCTAAGTGCAAATATGGAGGTCAGAGGAAGACACGATGCCTTCGGTGTCACCCTCAGCCTTGTTACCTTTAGACAGGATTTCTTACTGGATCATTAATTCTCCAGTTTGGCTAGGCTGGGTGTCGAGCAAGCTCTCCTCCAATGCCAGGGTTACAGGCACGCTCAAGCCATGTCTGGCTTTAATTCTTGAAGTCAGTGAGGGACTTTGGGATTCACAGGCAACTTGTGGAACCCCCACGTGTACAACAGGCTTGGCCCCGCGCTTGCCCTGAGCATCCGCGTTGGGTGTGTGTATTGATTTCCCACAGAGCTGAGCAGAGGAAGCAGTGTAGTCTCCAGTCCCTCATTGAGAGAGAGTCCTGAGCTGGGCGGTGGTGGCGCACGCCTTTAATCTCCGCACTGGGAGGTAGAAGCAGGCGGATCTCTGTGAGTCCGGGGCTAGCCTGGTCTAGAGAGCAAGTTCCAGGACAGCCAGGGTTACAGAGAAACAAAACGAAACAAAACGAAACCAAAAAAAAGAAGGATCTTATCAAGCCCACGACTGATTACTATTGCCGACTCCATTAAGTGTTTGGCTGATGGGACCCGTCCGTGTCTCTTGTTGTCTTCCATTCTCGAGTCACCTCTGGGGGGCCAGGACAGGCTTTCCGCAGCTTGGTCTCTCCATTGGGCCCCAGCCCTCCTTGGCCAGCTAGCTATGATGTTGGTGTCCCATGAGGCCACTTCTCCCCAGGTCAGTAAGGACACCACACTAGAGACTTGCTTTTGCTTATCGGGTTCAGGACTAGGTGGTTACTATCCCATCTTACGGAAGAGGGATGGAAAGATCAGAGAGGGGAGGTGACCTGTGCCGTCTACCAGAGCCGACATGACTGTTGTCACTTGGCTTAGGACTATGGTCACATGGCTGTGATGGGGCATGTGGTGGTGCAGGGGTCTCATGGCTCTGTGTCCCTGCTTCTGGCTGAGAGAAACTGAAGGTTTCTCTTCTCCCTTCCTACTCCTGCAGAAGAAGAAGATGGTGGCTTCGAAGGCTTTGAGGACTTCTTCCCTGCAGAGCCCGTGAGCCTTCCCAAGAAGAAGCCGAAGAAGCTGAAAGAGATCAAGTCCAAAGGGAAACGGAAGAAGAAAGAGGTGAGGCACACTGGGGGGGGAGGGCGTGGCGTGGCAGGGCGTGGCAGTGAATGGAGATGTCCAGCAGAAACACCCCTGGGGTGGAAATAGCATGTTCTGATTCTTAAGAACGTTGGAGGGTCAGGTGAGACTACCCCTGGCTGGCTGTGTCACTTCACTGCCATCTGCCTCGTGCTGACACGCTTCCTCTCTGGATCACCCTTGGGAATGGGTGGTGTGGGAAACTGAGGCAGGGTGTGGCTTAAAGTCTTTCCCATTTGGGACAGGACTCAGCTGTGTTGTATCTTCTCACCTCCTGTGTCTCTGGACAGCCCCGCTAGGAGGGTGGGTTATATACCTCTCCCTATAAAGGAGGGGAGCGGAGGAGCTCAGAGGCCCACTGAAGACAGCCATGGCTTCGTGCTCATCCCTCAGTAACCCTGAGTCACCGCAAGGCTTTGAGCTGGTTTTCCTGGGGCTCCAGAATGCAGGTCGTATGTAGAAGCAAGGAGAGAGAATGATGGTGCAGGGTACGTGCGAGCCACTGTCCACCCGGGGCTCGACTCTGTCCTCTTGCTGTGTTGGAACATGTCAGATGTGGACCTGTGAGCAGAGCCTCCCTCAGCAATGCTTGCCGACCCCCTGGGCCAGTTAAAAGTTCTTCCCCTTTTAACCTACACCAACTCCTTTCTTGCTTTGCATCTTGGTGTGTGTGTGTGTGTGTGTGTGTGTGTGTGTGTGTGTGTATACCATCCTTTGTTCTCCTGGAGCCTCTTTGACCCCTCAGCTTTGACCTCTACATCTGTCTGGAGACTCACACTGTAGTCTGGTCTCCTCCCAAAACACCCCACACCTTACTGTAAAAAGGCAAGTCCGCAGCTGTCTCCAGCATGAAGGAAGGGAGGAAGGAAGGAGCTCGTTTTGACTTCTCTGTCCCCATTAGCCAAACGAAGTGGAGACAGGGTGTGGGAGCAGCCCCTGTGCTTGGAGAGCTCCCCATTGAAGGTGGTGCTAGGAACCAGCTCCTTTGACATGTCCACCCCCTAAAGCCACGGCCTCCTACTGAGAGTGCCCCTCGGGCCTACAGATCTGTCTGTGTCTGGGTGGTGGATAGGTTCTGGACTGAAGCCCTGGGATTCAGGTGCCCGGACTTTCTCACTCTGTTGCCACTGTTCTCCACCCCTGGCTTGGGGGTCCTCTGGCAGAGGACCCGGCTTACTCTCCAATATCAGGCCATAGGCTGGGACCGCTGTAAACCCCAACAGGACTTCTCCCGGTTCCATTCTAAGCAGGGCAGTCTTTTTTTCTCCCTCCTTCCCGGGCACAGGGTTGCCATGGCTCTGGTAGGGAGGAGGCTGGAGATGGGTAGGGCTGAGGGTAGGGTGACTGTCAAGGCCAAGGAAGGTAAGACACAGGAAATCTTTGCCCAGTGACTTGGGTCTCTTGGCCTCTTTTTCTGAGGACGTGGTTGTTTTTTTTTCTGTACCATCTTCCTCTGGTTCAGTCTTCAGTCGCACACACTGGCTCTTCCTCCAGCCTGTGCTTCGTTTCTCTGCCTTATTAATCTCTCTCAGTCTCTCTCTACTTCATTTTCCTACTCCCCTCCTACCCCTCCCTTCTCTCTTTCATTCTCTCCTCTGCCCCGGTGGTCGCTCCTTAAGATGTAAAACTGCCTTTTAAAAGAGTGGGGCATGGAGGTAGATGAGGTTTCCAGAGGATGAGCACCAGAGGTGACCCTGGGCCAGGGGTGCTTTCCTGTCCTTTTCCATTCCATCCCATAGCTTGGCTCTCTTTCACCAGCTGCAGGATCTGGGGGTGGGGTGGCGGCCTGTAGCGTGCTATTTACAAAGAGGAAGATCCGTCTGCCCGCCCATGCACCCACCCGGCAGCTCTGGATCACGGGTGTGGGAATCTCCTTCCTCCCCCGACCCCACCGCTGCATCCCCCCACCAGGTGACTCGTGCCAGGCGCCGAGAAGCCAGAGCAGGTGGGCTCTAAGGCAGTAGTCTGGGCGGGATGTGGGGGGGCGCAGCACAGGCAAGCAGCAAACCCTGGTTTCTGATTTACATAAAATAACCGGGCTGCAGCCGGAACCTGAGCATATGTAGATGAAGCTCCCTGTCAGACCGGAGCGCAGGAGGGAGAACTGATTTCAACCTGTACTGCAGCGGTTGCCATGGCAACCAATTATTCAGTGCTAAATTATAACTGTTTATAACACTGGTGAATGGGAGGCTCAGATTTCATTCTTTTTTTTTTTCTTTTTCCCTTTCAGTCTTGAAGGACCCCAAGTCAAGAATGACCAACTCCCCGAGTTTTTCTTTTGAGTCTAAATACTGGTGTTTTTTTTTTGTTTGTTTTTTTCAGGAGATGAGATCTGGGTGCTGGACATAGAAGGGGGGTGTGGAGAGAGATGGGAGGCAGAAGGGGTTGTGTTGGGCTCACTACTTGGGGTCCCCACCAGTCATGGCTGGTGAACTGTGCCCTCAACAGGAGAGACCCCTCTTTGCCCCCACTTGGGTGTGGCATCTGAAGTGCTTTGCATGTGTCCACTGAGGTTCTCACAGTCACAAGTGCTCTGATTAGCAGTGACACTAAGGGTTGGACCTTAACAGTCACACCCGTGAAGGCCGGTGCCAAGGTCAAAAGTTCAACTGTCAACCTGGTTTCCACAGCCTGTGTGTGCTTTGGTTCTCTCAGACATCAGGGCTGAGGTTGGCTGCGGAATTAGCTCTGTAAGAGTTTTACTGGTCTGTGTCCCTTCCTGAATGGGGTGTGGTCCACCTCCTCATCCCCAATAAGGCTCTTATTTAAAACAGGGTCTCACTAGGTGGCTTGGAACTAGAATATGGACCAGCTGACCTCAAACTCAGAGACTCATCTGCCTTTGGTGTGTGCCCTAGTAAATTCTGTGCCTCTGGTTCTCTTGGCCAGTTTTCCCTTCTCATGATGTTGCTGTCCCAGGTCCTGCTGACAGCTCCTCCGTGGATGCTTTTCCTCCTCACAGTCTTCTCTGTGCGTCAGGCAGAGAAGGAGGCCCAGTAGAGGAAGTGTGGGGACAGCTGGGACGGGCTCTGCTAGGACTCAGACTCACTGTGTACTCCACTGTGTTGTGTGGCATGCCTGCGGGGGTGTGTGTGTGTGATCTAGGCTATGCTGGCTTTGTTGGGAAGAGGCAGGCTTGTGGCTCAGGGCTGCAGGGCAGGGGCTTCTCTTCTTATGCTTTGGTGGGTGGATAGAGTGTAGATCCCTAGCCTGGGATCTACACTGCTGGGCTCCGGCTCTGCCCACTGCCCTCCTACCCAGCTCTGCAGTGTGGCTTGGCTGGGTCCTATCCGGGCCAGGCTTCTGGCTTCGGCAAGCCCCGCCCCCTATCCGTGCTGTACACTGGCTGCTGCTGCGGCCGCCAGCCACCTCAGTCTGCTGGAGGCGCCTCCCTCCTGCCCTCTTCTCTGGCTCCCTCTGGCTCTAAGCTGTGCTGGCCACTTCTGGCCTTCTCTGAACCCTGGGTATAGCAGTGCCTTCTTCCCAGGAGATGCTCTGACCAGCTACCAGGCAACAATTGTCTACCCGTGACCCATGTGGCTGGCTTGGTCCAGGAGCAATGCCTGCCTCCCTGTCAGCATCATTAGCATTTGAGGGTGATGCCTCTGCCTGGGTGTGGTCCACCTGTATCTGGAGTAAAGGGCGTCTGTGGTTCTGAATGCAGACTGGTCTGGTCTAAGTTCCCTGCCAGGACACAGTGTGATCAACTGGCTCTCCCTAGTTACCTTTGTCTCTGAGCACGACTATTCCAGGACAGCGCCTCGGTGTGCACAATCTCCCTGGTTCCTCTCACCACTCTGCAGGTGAGAGAGCTTAAGTTCAGGTGGTTACAATGACTTGAACATGTCCCAGGCTAGCAAGGACCCATGGCCAGGCCATGCAAGTATTCACCACCCTGGGTCTGGTGGAGTCGGTGGGTTTCCCTCTCTAGGGCAGGTTGCAGCTGCTGTCTGTGGTGCTGAAGCGCATATGGTGCGCTCTCTCTCTCTCTCTCTCTCTCTCTCTCTCTCTCTCTCTCTCTCATATCTTTACTTCTTTGGGGGTGAGAGTTGGGGCTCTCAGATCTCTTGCACACAGTCTTGGAGAGCTGGCTAGCCTCTGCCACCTCCAGGGATGGGTATGTCCCCATCTGAATTCCACCGGGAACTGTGGCTATGGGGTCCCATGCTGCTGACAGGTGTGGGAGCTGGGAGGTGCCCCTGGATCCAGGGCAGAGTCAGTATTCTGAGAAAGCAATGAGGCCTCGTCAGAGTACTGACTTGGTGATCGGTTAGCAGGTGATAGGTTCAGTCTTCTATGAGGGAGACTGAGCTGAGCTCCCAGGAGAGCCTACGGGTGGGGCTATCCCAGATGGACTTCGGGGAGGACCTCAGCGACAGTTAATTGATCGATGACATGTCCAACCTCAGCTAACTGATGGGATGTGCTTAATTGGAAATTCTCTACTGGGGCAGGCAGGAGAATGTCTCAGGGTCCCCCAGGATTGTCCAGGCAGGCCCTGTTGCCTCCTCTTCCCTGGGCCTCCCATCATCTCCTTTCCCTCGCTCCTGCTCTTTCCCTCTTCCCAACTGTCTTTCATAGCTCACTCTTCATATCTCTGGCTCCCTTCATCTCTTCTTACACCTGTCTTTGCTCACCTGAAAAACATCTCACAGCAATCACAAGGGTGACAAGTCCCAAGCTGGTAATCATAGTGATGGCGCTAGCCTGTCCCTGCAGACCCCTCTAGGAGAGGACAGAGCTCTGCTGTCCTCCTGCCTCCACACTGCACAAACCTTTCCTTCCAGGGACGGCATCTTGCTGGTGGTATGCCATGACTGTAAACACCCTCATCTCCATATAAATGGGTCATTTTCTGCCTGTACAGACAGGAAACACAATCCAGTCAACTTTAGAGCTACCCGATTTACCTTTTTCTATAGTTGGGGTGGAATGGCCATCCTGGAGACAGGCTTGTACTGTGGCTGCCTCTGGAGAGCTGGCCCTCCGTGCGTTCATTCATTCACTCCATCCATGGGCTGACAGGTGCAGGATGCAGGGTACAGGGTAGACGGTTCAGCTCCTGTCTGGAACCTTTCTTGGATATTTGGCTTTTGACTTTGGTCATCATGGCCTCTACCAGACAGTTCCTGGGGTGCAGTGGTATTACACTCCCCAAATCCACTCTGACCCAAACAGAAGCTGACACATCACCTGCCTAGAGAAGTCTGGTTCCACCGAAGATCACCTCACCGTCTGCCAGTCACCTGTGCTTCTTCACCAGTGCACAATGAGTGAAGAAAGTTGGTGGCTGAGTAACTTGGCCAGGCCTTGCTGCCCCAGGCCTCTGGCATTCTGGGGTGTCTGGCATCCTCACTGTCCCCCTTGTCTTCTCCAGGGGAGCAATGATGAGATGTCGGAAAATGAGGAGGATCTGGAAGAGAAGTCAGAGAGCGAAGGTAGTGACTACTCCCCCACCAAGAAGAAGAAGAAGAAACTGAAGGAGAAGAAGGAGAAGAAGGCCAAGCGGAAAAAGAGGGATGAGGATGAAGATGATAATGATGATGGAGGCTTGAAGGTAATCACTGAGGTGGGGCCAGGTGGGAGGATGGAAGGGACCTCAAGCCCAAAGTCAGGGAGGCCATAGAGAGCTCTGTGTGCACGTGCAGGCACTCGGATGTCGGACACAGATCGTGAGGGGCCTGTGATTAGAAGTCTCAGTGACACAGGGGAAACATAGGGGATTGTGGTAGCAGCAGTACATGTCTTGCTGACAGATTGGGGCTGCTTTTGGCAATAACTCGCCCACCCGAGCGTGCAGCTGTTTCTGGAGAGGATGATAGATAGCGTGAACTCAAGTTTGGTGTCGAGAACCTCTTGCTTGGAGCAATCTGGGGAAATGAAACAGCAAATGGGATCTTTGCCACTTAGCACCCGCCAGACAGCCCTGAGTGGCCAGGGCTGCCTGGGTACTTGGTGTACTCTGCAGTTCTGCCCACGTGGGTGTTTCTCCAGTCTCTCAATGAACTTGGAGGTGTGTGGCTATGGCTGTAAAGATGGGGCTGGCTGTCCTTTGGGCATGAGCATCTTCATCACAAACATGGAAAGCAAGTCAAGGCATGGCAATTGAACTGAGGCTAACCTCCTGGCTTGTGAGGTGTGGGGTGGGGGACCCTGTGTCACTAGGAATCGTTTGTGAGCCACAATGTGGCATCGTAAACATTAGCACAGTCACTGCTGGGCGGCAGAGGGCTGCACATGATTGAAGACTAGCTTCTTGCGGGGAGCATTGCTTTCTTGGGGGTGTCCTGACACTCACTGTGATCCCATTAGTCACTGGTGGGTGTGCTATGAATCAGCTGTGACTGTGATAGCCATGGGGACAGTTTTGAGAAATTAACTTCCAGGAGCTCTTCAGATTACACTGGTGACATCATCCTCTGCTTGCTTCTGTGTTTCATGTTTCTCAGGAATGAGTGCGTGTGTCTGAGGGGGCAGGTTGGCAGTGGGAGGGTGTCCCTTGTGGAACTACCTCTGAGGTGCTGTGGAACCAGGTTCCAAAGCCCTCTTGCTTTGCAGGGAAAATCTTCACCAGCTGGGTGGCCTTTCACCTCAGCAGCAGAAAGACAGCTCCCAAGAGGGCTTAAGGGGTCAGAGCAGATGGGACTCTGTGTGGCATTTTCTGATGTCACCCAAGGCTGAAAATTTTTCTTTCTCTTCCTCCGTGGATGGGGGTCTGTGTGTCCTGGCAGGTCAGGAACTGTGCCCTTAAAATGTGTGTGCTCATTGTTTAATGGGTGAAAGGTTACTTGGAAAAGGCAGGGTACAGGGGGAGAGGAAGCTGTCTGGGCCGCATAATAACATCACTCAAATTTTCATTCTATGCGCCTGTGCTAATTCTCTGTGAGGCAGAATGAAGAAATCGAGGCAGAAAGGTGAATTAATTTGTCCAGGTCTCGCTGATGGTATCTGGCAGAGCCATGGTTACAACTGACCCACAGAGAGGCTGGAGAGATGGCTCAGTGCATAAGAGTGCTGGCTGCTTTTCCAGAGGACCTGAGTCCAATTTCGAACACCTAAAGGTGGCTCAGAATTATAACTCTAGTGTCGGGGGATCTAATGGCCTTTTCTGGCCTCCACTGGCACCAGGTACACATGTGGTAGTCAGACATACATGTAGGCAAAACATTCATACACATACAAATAACCGGGCATAATTGCAAACACCCTTAGTCCCAACAGTTGGGAGGCAGAGGCAGGAGGATCTCGGAGTTTGAGGCCAGCCTGGTCTACATAGCAAGTTCCAGAACAGCCAGGGCTATATAGAAAGGCCAACAAACAGCAGCAACAACAATACAAACTAAAAAACCCCAACAAAATGAGCCCTTTCTCCACAACCAGCACTTCCTGTGATCCTGGCTCACCAGGGGCCACCAGTCCCGTGGGCCTCTGGGTCTCTGACCCCTGTGATGGCCCCATTGAGTTCTTTGTCAGTTTCCTTAGCAGTACATCTGGGAAGTGGCTGAGAGGCTCTTTCAGCTCTGCTCCTCGGTGGGCCACCACGTCAGTCCCATGTCTGTCTGTCTGTCTGTCTGTCTGTCTGTCTGTCTCCAGAGCCTCTCTCTCAGCAGAGCGGCCTGTCCCTACCCATACCCTCTCGTGCATGATCTTTTCCCAGTCTCAGCTTTAAAGCTCACTGCGTTGTCCTGTGAGCTGGAATCTGAGACATGCCACTGGTGGGGTTGTTGGGACAGGGTAGGTGTGGCTTTCGGTGTCCCGGGGATGGGTGAGAGCTGTCCTTAGCTTGCAGATTGCCCCTTTCTTCCTTTCTCAGAGCAAGGAGGTGGGTCAGAAGGGCCTGCGCCTCTGACTCCACCTCTGGCCATGTCTCTGCAGGAGCCCAAGTCCTCGGGACAGCTCATGGCCGAGTGGGGGCTCGATGATGTGGACTACCTGTTTTCTGAGGATGACTACCACACACTGACCAACTACAAAGCCTTCAGCCAGTTCCTCCGGTGGGCCAGGGGCTGGCTGCTGTGCTGGGTGACCACGAGGGTTGTGCTTATCTGAGGGGAGGGGGACAGAGGGGGCTAGCAGAGTAACTCGTGACCTGGGAAGGGCTTGGGGGTCAGGACTCCTTCGTTTTTTTAGCATAGCAGATGGTTGGGCCTGCCTTCCTCGCAGGCCCCCCATGCTGGGTCCTTCAGTGGGGAATGGCCTGCTGTAGACCCATCTTTGGTCTGCAGCCTAAATGGAAACACTCCAGGAGTCAGGAGTATGTTGGGGTGTGCTCTGGTCTCATTTTGTCCTTTTCCTGCCCCTACTGGGCTAGCCAGGACTACTGGGCTAGCCACAGCTTGCAGGCGTGAGAGAAAGGGTGGTGCTCTCTCACCTTCCTGTCTCTCTCCCGCAGGCCGCTGATTGCCAAGAAGAACCCGAAGATCCCCATGTCCAAAATGATGACTGTCCTGGGGGCCAAGTGGCGAGAGTTCAGTGCCAACAACCCGTTTAAGGGCAGCTCGGCAGCAGCAGCTGCAGCGGCCGTGGCGGCCGCCGTGGAGACGGTGACCATCGCTCCTCCCCTGGCCATCAGTCCCCAGCAAGTGCCCCAGCCTCTGCCCATACGCAAGGCCAAGACCAAAGAGGGCAAGGGTAAGGCCGTGGGTGACTGGCGCCGCCCTGTCTGGCAGCTCTGCGGGGCGGTTAGGGGCCACCTGTACTGAGGACTCAGTTTTACCTGACCTCGGGCTGATTTACCCTTTCACAGCTTCTGCCCTGTCTCCTCTGGAGGGTGGAGAAGCAGAAGTAGTGGGTGGGTCTTTAGGAGCTAACATCTCTGACCCACTACCTCAACACTGGGCATGGAGGGAGGGAGGGGCTGTCCACAGCATGGGGTTGCTCTAGCCCATCCCCCGCCCCTACTGTGGGCATGGAGGTGGGAGCCCACAGGATGGAGCTGGTCCAACTCTGGACTTACACAAGTTTAAAGCAGTCTTGGGTTAGCCTGCTGACTCTCGCCTGTGAGCACCTCCTGTGTCAGGGCCTCTCTGTGTCAAGTCCCTGCAGAGGATCTCATAGGAATGTGACCAGATCTGGAAGGACAGTGAGGAGACCTAGGTGCAGTCTGACTCAGTGCAGATGGGACTGGGTGGGGAGGGCAAAAGCAGGGCCTCCTGTATGGGAGGGAGAGTCCGCAACAGCCTGCAACGTGGGTGGCAGGCACTTCCAGCTTCTGAGAGGCTGGGGACCCCTGTGTCACCCCACAGAGATTTAGTGTCTGGGACAATGCTCAGTATTGCACTTGGCAGCCCCATTTCATGTCTCAGAGTGCCTGGTGGGTAAGTATCATAGGCCAGGTCTTCTCTCACCCCATCTCTGTGTCCGCCCATCTTCCACAGTCCTTACTTCCCCCTGCCCAGGAGCTACTGCAGAACCATTGACTCCCGGAGATGCCTATTTAGAGCTTAAGAGATTGAAATAGCTTTTCTGTGGCATGCCCTGAGTGCGGCTGGATCCCCATTGCCATGGGATATAGCCAGAGGAGGACTGAGCAGGGTTACCTGCCAGGGTGTGGATCTTACCATCAGGCACCACCACGCTTTGTTCTGGGCTGCTGGAGTGGGACAGGGACATCATTCCCTAGATGGCACATCAATCGCCGTGCCGCTAGTGGTGCACACACAGATTCCAGCCTTGTAGCCCAGGGTGATAGGAAAGTTGGGAGTGGAAGCCATGGTTTGGGGGGCTGGCAGGCTGGCTTTTGGATCCATGTGGGTTGTGTTGTTTTAGAAGCTGGCCCTGCTGGTATGGAAGTCAAGTTTGGTCAGACTGGGTAGAGGTGTTCCCAAGTTGGTAGGCATTTGTAAGTGACCATGGCTCCTCTGTCCAACGTGGTGGCCACCGATCTCGGCTGGCAAGTTGGTAGGCATTTGTAAGTGACAACAGGCAGACCGATTCAAGTTTGTCTGTCTCGTCACTTCCTGTGTAACCCAAGCAGTATTAGAAGCCCTCAGCCTTCTTGTCCGAAAAGGGTGCATGTGGCCAGGTCTCGGAGGCTCGGGTGAGGTGTCAGGGGAGGAGTGGGCCATCAGAGGCAATGTCGGTCACAGCAACCCTTGTCACAATGTCCAGGGCCCGGAGTGAGGAAGAAGAACAAAGGTGCCAAAGACTCCAAGAAAAAGGGCAGGGGCAAGAGAGTGGCAGGGCTCAAGTTCCGCTTCGGAGGGATCAGCAAGAGGAAGAAGGGTTCCTCGGTGAGTGTGCGCGTGCTTGTGTGCATGTGTGCCTATGTGTATGTGCATATGTGTGTGTGTGCTTATGTGTGTGCATATGTGTATACATGCATGTGTGTGCGTATGTGTGTTTGTGTGCGGTGGCAGAGCATTCCTCAGTGAGTGTATGTGTGTGCGCACGTGTGAATATATATGTGTGTGTGGAGAGGAAGGTTCCTTTGTGAGTGTGTGCCTGTGTGTGTGAGACAGAGAGGGATGGAGAGAAGGGGTTCTTCAGTGACTGTGCTTGTGTACAAGATGATGAGGGGAGGGCTGTGTGTACAAGATGATGAGGGGAGGGCTGTTTGACCAGAGAGTGGGCCACATTCATTTTTCCCTGAGCTAACTGAGGCAAGCTTTCCACACCTCTCCCAGTCTCTGTACATACTGAGGCCTACTGGACCTCAGTTTCCCCATTTATAGGTGTAGACTGGACCCTTCCAAGGACCCATCTAGCCTAGACTCTGGCCAGGTAGCTGCCCACAGTGGCTCTATCCAGTGGAAGATCTGCCTGCCCTTCATGGGGTCTATACCCAGCTGTGCTCCGAGGGTGGAGCCCTGGAGAGTGGCCTGTTTGACCAGGCTGGTGGAGCCACTATTCCTCCTCTACCCCCAAGTCTCATCTCACCTCAGTGCACCTGTGCAGCTGTCACTTGTCCTCCTGGCTCTGTCGAGGGCCGAGAGGAGGGCTGAAGCCTTGCTCTGTTGATTGGTGGGGGAAGAGTGCCAGGTCTCAAGGCTGGCTGTTCTGTAAGGAGCATGGCTCTGCCCCAGATGCAGTAGGCCAGCTCAGCTCCTAAGGAGCCATTGGTCCATCGGGTGTGTCCTCTGGGAGAGATCTGTGGAGATTCCCTAGGGGAGGGGTTCTTTAGGTGGCCCTTGAAGGCTGTGTAGGAGTTAGGCAGTGCGGAGCCGAGCTGTGGAGGTCAGAGGTCCTGAGAGCAGGGGTTGGGAGGATGGTGGCCGTCCAGGCTGGGTGCTAACACACGGTTTTAGCTGGGTTGGAGGACGGAGTAAAACCACGGGGAGTCTTCAGAGCTTCCTTGGCCCAGCCTTACCCAAATCACCAGGGCGGGCCCTGACTCACAACCCGACCTCCTTCCCTTCAGAGTGAGGAGGATGAGCGGGAGGACTCAGATTTGGACAATGCCAGCATCCACAGCTCTTCTGTGCGTTCTGAGTGCTCTGCAGCTCTGGGGAAGAAGAACAAGAGGAGGCGCAAGAAGAAGAGGAGTATGGCCTCTTGAGGGGGGCGGGGCCTTTTCCATGATGGGAGGCGGGGCCCTTTCCATGATGG
>NW_022196900.1:111637604-111645433 GCF_008632895.1 Mastomys coucha
CGGGGCCTTTTCCATGATGGGAGGCGGGGCCTTTTCCATGATGGGAGGCGGGGCCTTTTCCATGATGGGAGGCGGGGCCTTTTCCATGGTGGGGGTGTAGAGAATGGGGGAAGGGCGTCCCCATGTCCCAGCCTCTCCCAACCTTGTGCTCTCTCCACCACCCTTGTCTGCTGTCTGTCCTAGGGAGGAAGAAGTAAGAAAGCCAGGGTTTCTTAATACAAGATCCTAGCAGAGGGGGAGTGGGCCAGGCACTTCAGCTCACCCTCTAGCCCCCTCATCAGTTACCCACTCAGCTAGACCCACCAAATACCCATCCTCCCTCCTCTTTCCCTCTCTCTCTGATTTTTGAGACAGGATCTCACCACATAGCTCTGGCTGGTCTAGAACTTGCTATGTAGACAGGGCTGGCCCTGGACTCAGAGAGATGCCCCTGCCTTTGCCTCCTGTGTTCTGGGATTAAAGGCGTGCCCTCTCTGCGATTCTTTCTCCATGCACACTGGCTTTCTGTCCTCCATCCATCCCTCCCTCCTCTTCCTTCCCTCCCTCTCTCCTTCCCTCCCTCCCCCCCATCTCTGTCCACCTTCATACTCCACAGCCATCCCCAATATTTCTTTACTCTTCGCTCTATCTATCCATTCGCTTGAAATATTTAAACGCCTATCATGTGCCAGTCTGGTCGGGATAGTGGGAATGCTCATGTACGGCAGACCTCCACTATTACCCCTCTCCATCCTAGTTGACGATGGTGACGGCTATGAGACAGACCACCAGGACTACTGTGAGGTGTGCCAGCAGGGAGGCGAGATCATTCTCTGTGACACCTGCCCGAGGGCGTACCACCTGGTCTGCCTGGACCCGGAGCTGGAGAAGGCTCCAGAGGGCAAGTGGAGCTGCCCACACTGTGTAAGCCATGGCTGAGGTCCGGACTAAGGTCGCCTGGGGACCGGTGTCTGTGGAAGGGGACATGGCTCAAGGTGCATCCACCTGGACTTCTCCTACAGGAGAAGGAGGGGATCCAGTGGGAGCCGAAGGATGACGACGAGGAAGAGGAGGAGGGCGGCTGCGAGGAGGAGGAGGATGACCACATGGAGTTCTGCCGCGTGTGCAAGGACGGCGGCGAGCTCCTGTGCTGTGACGCCTGCCCTTCTTCCTACCACTTGCACTGCCTCAACCCGCCACTGCCGGAGATCCCGAACGGTGAATGGCTCTGCCCACGCTGTACAGTGAGTGTTACACCTCCCGCCCCGCCCCTGACGCCCCTGACGCCCCGCCCACCTGACCCCGACCACGCCCCCGACAAAACTCAACCACAGAAAACCACGCCCACTGCCTCACCTTGCCTGCTCTCTCCTGAATTCCCTTAGGACTGTTTATTGTGAATATATTCTGAGCTAAGAACCCCATGCACATCGCATTCCTACTGGGAATTGAACCCAGGAGGCCTCCCATTGAGCTATAACTCCATTCCCTAATTGACTTTCAAGAATTATTTTGGGAGTTGTTTGGGAATGAAACCCAGGACCAGGCAAGCTCTCACCACAATTTCTCTTCAGTGCTATGAGGCTCAAGAGGCACAGTAGCTTGCCTGAGGCCATGCCGCAGCAGAATTTCCACTTGGATTTGGGTCCCTGAGTCACCCTGGTCAATGGTGTCCCTAGGCTGTGACAGAGTGGCGGCCCCACAGTGTGGACCCTCAGTTTATGAAGGCAGAGAACAACGCTCTCCCTATGTCCTCATCCCTTGATTCCTGTCACTGTAGGCAGCGAAAGGCCCCATGTGTGGAGTTGCTCTGCCTTCCAGGGCTGGGTACCCTATCCTATAGGTTCTGGGCTGGTCTGCAGCTTCTCTGTCTTGTGTATGCATCTGGGCTCCTGCTGTGTGTTGGTTTCGCATGTGTGCCACTGTCTATATGTCCTTGCTGGTGCGGGGGATGGCCAGGCCCCTTTGATGGGTGTAGCCTTCATAGTTTTCCTGAGAATAGGGTATTGTTTCCTGATTCCTCCCTGCAGGAGGTGAGGCTGGGTGGGCCAAGGCCTGGGAAAGGAGTCCCTCTACACCCCTGAAGTCCACTCTGCCTTCCCACCTCTTGCTCTTTGCCCTCCGAGGCCAGAGTATGATTGCTTCTGGGATGTGTGGTATGCATTGCATGTTCGTTCACACCTGTGCTCTGACCCCAACAGTTCTTTGAGGCAGAGGAAGAGAGGCCAGTTTTACAGTCAAGGAAACAGGCTAAAGGGATGTGTATTCAGGTACACAGAAGGTCGGCAGCTAGGCTGAGACCTGCCCTCCTCTACAGAACCATTTCCCCAAATCTACCATCTCTCCTCTGCCCAGCTTGGCCTCAGAACTGTGCTTGGGAAGGTCATGGTCACCCCAGGCCATGTCGGGGTGGCCCAGAGCGCTGGTGCTGATGTGTGACTGTTGACTGCCCTGAGCTGCCAGCCACCACTTCCTGGATTCCCATGGTCCTCGGGGCCTGAGTGTGTTGGCTTTCCTGCTCCAGCATGCTCAGATGCACAGGCTGCATGTATCTCTGCTGGGTGAAGGAAGTGCCCAGGGTTGCAGTGTCCGTGCCAGTCAGGCTGGGCTCCCGTCCTGTGGGTGCTCATGTGTCAGGATATGAGGTGATTGTTTTTGGGATCAGGCGAAGGTGTGAAGCAGTGTATGGCTGTATGGCTGGGGGAGTCCAGACTCTCGGGTTTGTCTCCTTGCTCTGCTGTTCAGGCTGAGAGGATCTTACTGTCTCTTTCCGTCCTATGTGTAGAAGGCTCATGCACCCTGGTTTAACTGGCCAGGTGTTGAGGAAGGCTGTTGTCAAGTACAAAGGGTCCACGTGGACCCACAAGCTCCTTTGCTCATTTCCTGATGCGCAGCAATGTGCGGGCTCCCCAGGAAGGGACTGTACCACAGAGTCCCCATGATGCTGTTTCTGCTTGGGACCCTGTGTAAGAAGTCTAGTGTCATGGGAGCTTCAGCCCTGTGACTTAACCCTGAACATGGTGACCATCCTCTGTTCACAGTGCCCCCCGCTGAAGGGCAAAGTTCAGCGGATCCTACACTGGAGGTGGACGGAACCTCCAGCTCCCTTTGTGGTGGGGCTGCCAGGACCAGAGGTAGAGCCAGGCATGCCCCCGCCCAGGCCTCTGGAGGGCATACCTGAGAGAGAGTTCTTTGTGAAGTGGGCTGGTCTTTCCTACTGGCACTGCTCCTGGGTGAAGGAGCTCCAGGTGAGACTCTGGGGCAGCATGGTTATGTTTGGCCTGGTGTGAGCCTGGGGGCTCTCTCAGTCATGGGTGGGAGCTGAGACTAGCCGCTGAGGAGGAGGCCCGTTCCACCCAGGAGAGGGCTTGGGGGCTGAAGGGCTGGTCCAGGAACCGGGGTGAGCGGCCGATCTCCCATACTCTGTGAGTAGCTGGAGCTGTACCACACCGTGATGTATCGCAACTACCAAAGAAAGAATGACATGGACGAACCGCCTCCCTTTGATTACGGCTCTGGCGATGAGGACGGTAAGAGCGAGAAACGGAAGAACAAGGACCCTCTCTACGCCAAGATGGAGGAACGCTTCTACCGCTACGGCATCAAGCCCGAGTGGATGATGGTCCACCGCATCCTGAACCACAGGTGAGGGTGTTGCGTAGCACCTCCCGAACTCAGACTGAGGAAGCAGTGAGGGGTTGGCCAGGCTTGCCTTTCAGAGGCAAGAATGGGTTCAGTGGGGCAGGAGGCGGGTAAGGACACCCCACTGCAGGGGATGTGGCTGCCCAGCCAGGAGGGTCGTGCCCCTGCACAAGGGAACCCTCTTGCTCAACATGATCACTCATAGTAGGACAGTCCTACAGACACACACATGAAGGGAAACATGCTGAGTTTGTCTGTGAACTTACACAAAGTGGGATCTCAGTGGGGTGGGACCTATGTGGTCCTGGGCTCCATTCCTGTTAGGGATGATTCTGGGAGCCAAGCAGGTCCAAGAAAGGATTAGTGAGTGTTAGTCCCGAGAGGTGCACACAAGAGTATACTCAGCATGGGGTGGTCATGGTGGCGCACACCTTTGATCCCAGTACTTGGGATGCGGAGGCAGGCAGATCTCTGTGAGTTCAAGAGCAGCCTGGTCTACACAGCAAGTTCCAGGACAATCCTGGGCCACACAGAGCTCTCCACTCAAAGCCCTCTCTCTCAGCAAGCGGGCTGGAGAGATGACTCAGTGATTGAGAGCACTGGCTGCTGTTGCAGAGGACCTGGGTTAGGTTCCCAGCACCTCCTGTAATTCTAGTTCTGGGTGATCAGATACCCCCTTCCTGGCTTCTGTGGGCACCAGACACATATGTGGTACACATACATACATGCATGCATGCATACATATGTACATACATACATACATACCTACATACAGGCATTCATATGTTCACAGGTACTCATAAACACTTTTTGGTTTTGAGACAAGGTCTTGCTATGTAGCCTTGACTGGCCTGGACCTGCTTATGTAGAGCAGGGATGACTTTAAACTCAGAGATCTGTCTGTCTCTGTCTCCTGAGTGCTGGGATTAAAGTCTGCATCAGCATGCCCAGGCCCCCCCCCAAAAAAATCTTAAAATAATAATAATAGCAATAACAACAACAACAACAACAACAATAATAATAATTTCAGCAAGGCTGAGTCACCTGCCTGAAGCCACACAGCTGAGACTGCAGGATTGGGAACCAGACCCAGTGTCTTTTGGTAGCACTTGTGTTTTCTTGCCCAGGGTCCCCAGTCCCTGTGCCACCTCTTCTCTAAAGTCTGGCATTCCCAGGTACTTAGAGTGGCCAGGGCAAGGAGGCCCAGCAGGAGGGCATCGTCAGGAGGAGCTAGCTCCCAAGCCGTGGGCAGTGGGAGCCTCTGCTGATTTCTGGGCACAGGTGCTAGACGGCAGGCGGTGGCTGCCAGCAGGCCCTGGGAAAGGCCACCAGTACCTGTCACGGGGGCAGCTTGGAAGTCTGAACTTTCAGCCTGTTCACAGCTGTCTGTTTTCCTGCCTGGGATGGGTGGCCTACCCACTGTGTCCCTGACTGCAGTCCTGTCAGACATTGCTGTGAGGGTAGAGGTTAAGAGCCTGTGTGTTCACAGACCTCTGAGCTGGTCCCCATGTAACAAGGGTTTGCTAAAGCCTTGCTGGAGCCGTTTGTGGGGAACAGGAAATGTGTCTCCTATTGACTGTGAAGTATCCTTCCCATTTCCAGACTCCAGATGGTGCCTGAGCTGCACCTTAGATTGACGCTCCCCCCCCATTTATTAAAATGCATGCTAAAGCAAAAAGGACAATTTCCTCTGCACCCCCAAAGAGGAGCTGGTGAATCTCCCAGAGTGTGCATAACAACCAATTATTCAGTGAAAATAAGCCACTGGTTTCCATGGTGACTGGGAATTGGCCTTGCTGTTCATGGTCCCCAGGCCACCTGCAGCCACAGCTCCCCAATCCATTGCCGTCACACTTGCCAGTTAGGGGTTCCCCAGCTCCCTGGCTTTGCTGGGCTCTCCTGGCTGGTTGCTGAGCCGACTCAGCTTGAGCAGGAGGCCTTGAGGACTCTCAGGGGTCACTGTGGGGCTTGTGACCCTGGGGATCTTTAGAAGAGGCTGGCCCACCTGCACGGTGCATCTTTCTTAGTTCCTATGGAAGGATCCTCATCTCAGATTGATATTGCAAAACGCTTTGACCTTTTTTTACGTTAGCAAATGAAGTTTCTGAGCAGGGAAGACATTCATGGTGTCATTTCCTGTGTTGATGTCATGTAGCAGGATGGCCTCACCCCTGCACTCGAGGCTGGAAAGGACGACAGTCGCCGCTGCTTCTTAGCGCTCTGTTAGCATAGCCTCTCACTGTCCCTGCCTTGGTGTCTCTATCACCATCTCCACACCTTCATCTCTCCCTGCAAGCCCAGTGGCACTGGCGAGTGACTAAGCCTCTCTAGAGCTCTTACCGTGGTCCCTGTCTCCTGGTTGGGCCCAGAGTACTAGGAGACCATGGGTGTGAGTGGATGGGCCTTTTATGTGGGGCCTGCGAGCGCCTCCCATCCTGTGCCTCCTGTCTTGCAGCTTTGACAAGAAGGGGGACGTGCATTACTTGATCAAGTGGAAGGACCTGCCCTACGACCAGTGCACCTGGGAGATTGATGAGATCGACATCCCCTACTATGACAACCTGAAGCAGGCCTACTGGGGCCACAGGTGTGCCGAGCGTTGGCAGCCAGGCGTGCGGGCGGGGTTCCTGCTCCGTCTGAGTTTTGCTCATCTGTATCTGACCCTTCTTCTTAGGGAGCTGATGCTGGGAGAGGATGCGAGGCTGCCCAAGAGGCTGGTGAAGAAGGGCAAGAAGCTGAAGGACGATAAACAAGAGAAGCCACCCGATACACCCATAGTGGATGTGAGTGGAGACAGGATGGAGGCGGTGGTGTGGCATTAGCAGGTCCGCCACCCCACGTGTGGCAGCCTTTTCTCTCAAGGACCCTTCTTCAGGCCCTCGTGGCCGGCCATTGTCAGCAGCAGTGAGGCTAGATGGGCCAGTAGGAAGAGCGTACTGGTCTGGAACTCAAGAGATATGCCTGATTCTGCCCCTTGAGTTCTGGGATTAAAGACATGTGCCACCATGCAGGACCCTTGGGAATGTTTTAAGAAGCCCACCTTGAGCTGGAGGTGCAGCTCAGTTTGTAGATTGCCTAGCATGGTTTCAATCCTTAATCTTGACCTTCTTGACTCAGCTTAGACCGCGTGTGGTGGTACATGCCCTTGACCCCAGCACTTAGAGTTGGAGGAAGGGGCTGGAGGGATGGCTCAGCCGTTAAGAGCACTGACTGCTCTTCAGAAGGTCCTGAGTTCAATTCCCAGCAACCGCATGGTGGCTCACAACCACCTGTAATGAGATCTGACACCTTCTTTTGGTGGTCTGAAGATAGCTACAGTGTACTTAGATATAATAATAAATAAATCTTTTTTTTTTTTTTCGAGACAGGGTTTCTCTCTGTAGCCCCAGCTGTCCTGGTACTCACTCTGTAGACCAGGCTGGCCTCGAACTCGGAAATCCGCCCGCCTCTGCCTCCCAAGTGCTAGGATTAAAGGCATGCGCCACCACCGCCCAGCTAAATAAATCTTTAAAAAAAAAAAAAATGAAAAAAGAAAGAAGGTGGAGACAGAAGAACCAGATGTTCAGGGTTATTTTAGGCTACATAGTTGAGTTTGAGGCCACTCTGAACTACAGGAGACTTACCTCAAAAACATAAAAAACAAACAACTAAGCAACAACAACCAAAACCCCCAAAGCCAGGGTCCATGGTGAGGAAGGATGTGGTCCATTGGGAGGACCTTATTGGGAAAGTGACCTGGAGATACAAGGCAAAAGGGGCCCCAGTGACACTGGGGTGAGTGAGTCAGGCTTTTGCAGGCGTTAAGGTGTGGGGCCAGGAAGTGTTTCTTGGAAGGAGAGACATTCTAGGTGACGCCTTAAGCACTGTGAAGAGAGGCTGGTGGAGCAGGAAGGGCTTCCAGACAGACGGAGTTGTGCCTGCAAAGGCCTGGAGGCTTGGCTCTGGCGGCCCAGGATTCAGGCTGTGTCTGATTCTTGACCCCCCTCCCGCAGCCCACAGTCAAGTTCGACAAGCAGCCATGGTACATCGACTCCACAGGAGGCACGCTGCACCCTTACCAGCTGGAGGGCCTTAACTGGTTACGCTTCTCCTGGGCCCAGGGCACTGACACCATCCTGGCAGACGAGATGGGCCTGGGCAAGACGGTGCAGACCATCGTGTTTCTCTATTCTCTGTACAAGGAGGTGGGCAGATAGGAGGGCAGGCGG
>NW_022196900.1:111645582-111674663 GCF_008632895.1 Mastomys coucha
GCAGGTGGGGACTGGGCAAGTGGGTTTGGGTAGGCGGGGCCTGGGCAGGTGGGGACTGGGCAAGTGGTTTTGGGCAGGTGGGGGATGGACGGGCGGGGGGGCTGGTGCCATCCACTGGCAGCCAGCTTCACCACCTCAGGCTCTTTCTGCAGGGCCACTCCAAGGGGCCTTACCTGGTCAGTGCGCCCCTGTCCACCATCATCAACTGGGAACGGGAGTTTGAGATGTGGGCGCCTGACTTTTACGTGGTCACCTACACGGGGGACAAGGAGAGCCGCTCTGTGATCCGTGAGAACGAGTTTTCCTTTGAGGACAACGCCATTCGCGGTGGGAAGAAAGTATTCCGCATGAAGGTGAGTACTGTCTTCATCCAGCAGACTGGGGCCACTGAGCCCTGCGGTGTCCATGTTCCTGGGCCAATATCACGGTGTTCTGTGCCAATCATTGGCCGAGGCTAAGCTCCACAGAGCTGGGGGTCCAGCTCATCAGCCAGGCTCACTGTGAGGCCCCAGGAGGCATCCATCCACCGCTTCCATCTTCTGGTGTCTGAGAACTTGCTCTGGCTTATGGATACACTTCTGTGCCCCTGCCTCTGTTACCGGGCATTCTCCTCTCATAAAGACACCACCACTCACGCTGGAGTGCGAGCTTAGCCAAATAACTCTTACCTGCCAAGTCTTATTTCAGAAAACCAAACCAAACCAAACCAAACAAAAAACGACCAGATGGGTATGAATCTTGGAGAGATGATATTTATCCCAGGAGGGCCAGGAGCTAGTAAACAGTGGGCCTGGCGCCTTGGCATCGTCACTGAGTTTTGGCTTCCCAGAGGGTCTTGTCATAGGGCAGGCTGTGACCCAGCAGCTCTTGGGGCAGGGAGATGACTGTCTGTGCTTGTAAAATACCTCACGCTCGGTGAGGTGACTCAGTGGGTAGAAGAGCTTACCGTGTGCGTGCCTGAGCATATGAATTTCATCCTTGGCCAGACGTGGACTGTGTCTGTGATCCCAGCAAAAATGGGAGGAGAGGCATAGAGACTGCTTAGAACTTTGCAGGGCCCCTTCAAGGCTCAGGGAAATGTGTAGAGTGTGTGTGTGTGTGTGTGTGTGTGTGTGTGTGTGTGTGTGTGAGAGAGAGAGAGAGAGAGAGAGAGAGAGAGCGCCAGAGGTGACTTTAAGCAAATAGCATTTTCTAGATATAACGGCAGATACATAAATGAATTCCCCGAGACCGTGGCAGCATGCGTCAGATCTACACAAGCTTGAGCCACACAAAATCCTAGCACAGAGGAGAAGTGGGCACAAAGTTCTACCCCAGACAGAAAACTGTTTTACTGTTGGGAGAGGAAAGGCCAGTTTTCTCCAGTGAGTGACACCAGGTGTACCATCCAGACTGCAGGCCGGGTCTTATGATTAGGCATAGTTGGCCAACAAACAACACAGGCTCCATGTTTGTTTTTATTGAGAATGACAGAACATGAAATTGGGTATGTAGGGTGGTGGGGGAGGATCTGGGGGACAGGGAGGAATATGACTCAAATGTATTGTGTGAGATTCTCCAAGGATAAGTAAGAGATCATTTAAAAAAGTTGCAGGCTACATAGCCTGGTGTACATGGCATAGCAGGACTAGGAGAGACTCAAGTTTCGACAAGCAGAGATCAACTCCTGAGGTTATCCTCTGAGCCACACGTACACCCACACTCACGCCACATACACACGTGTGTGCACCCACACTCATAACACACACACACTCACACTACACACACATGTATACCCACACTCACACCACACACACACACATACACACTACACACACACACATGTATACCCACACTCATACCACACACACACACCCACACTACATATACACACGTGTACCCACACTCATACCACACACACACATGTATACCCACACTCACAGTTCACAAACACTGCACCCACACTCACACTATACACACACGTGTACCCACACTCACACCACACACATACACATCTGCACCCACACTCACTCCACACACACGTGCACCCACACCCACACCACACACATACACATGTGCACCCACACTCATACCACACACACATACACTCACACTACATGCACACACGTGCACCCACACTCACACTATACACACACGTGTACCCACACTCATACCACACACACACTGCACCCACACTCACACTACACACACACACATGCACCCACACTCACACCACACACATACACATGTGCACCCACACTCATACCACACACACATACACTCACACTACATACACACACGTGCACCCACACTCACACTCCACACACACACACGTGCACCCACACTCACACCACACACATACACATGTGCACCCACACTAATACCACACACACACACATACACTCACATTACATGCACACATGTGCACCCACACTCACACTATACACACACGTGTACCCACACTCATACCACACACACACTGTACCCACACTCCACACACAAATGTGCACCCACACTCACACCACACACATACACATGTGCACCCACACTTATACCACACACACATGCACTCACACTACATGCACACACGTGCACCCACACTCACACCACACACACACAGACACACACACACTCACACCACACTACTGTTAGAGACAGGGTCTCATCATTGCATACACTGGCTAGCTGGCCTGCCTGTGGCTCCTGTCTCTGCCTCCCATCTCACTAGGATTACAGGCCTGTGCTGCTGTGTCTGGCTTTATGTGGGCTACGGAGACCAGACTCTCCTGCTTACTCACCAGGACTCCCGGTTGCAATGATAGTCTTAAATACTTTCCACCCTAGACTAGTTGCATGTGTGGGCGTGGAGCCCGAGGTAGTGGAGGGGCGATGTTACTCATCTTCTGCAGCATCACCTTCTCCGGGGCACTGTGCTTCAGCCCTGAAGTGCCGGTCCCAGTGTTGTCCCCGCAGGTGCCTGGTCCCAGCGTTGTCCCCGCAGGTCTCCCCGAATGCTTGTCCCTGCTGTCTCCGTCCATGTTTTTGCCTCTCCCTACAGAAGGAAGTGCAGATAAAATTCCACGTGCTGCTCACTTCTTACGAGCTCATCACCATTGACCAAGCCATTCTGGGCTCCATTGAGTGGGCCTGCCTTGTGGTGGACGAGGCTCACCGGCTCAAGAACAACCAGTCCAAAGTAAGAGGCACTGGCCGTGGGGGCTCATCCCTCTGGGCGTGGCTGCCGCTCTGTGCCTCCTCACACCCCCTCTCTTCTCCCCAAAGTTCTTTCGGGTCTTGAATAGCTACAAGATCGACTACAAGCTGCTGCTGACTGGGACCCCCCTTCAGAACAACCTAGAGGAGCTGTTCCACCTCCTCAACTTCCTGACTCCAGAGAGGTTCAAGTGCGTCCCCTGGGCCTGGCAGGAGTGATGGGTTGCAGCCCTGTGAAGGCATGGCAGCCGCCTATGCTGGCTCTGAGAACTGCTTGGGGGCCTCAGTTTCCCCATCAGTGAAATGGGAACATGGGTAGTATTCTGAGATGATCTTGTGTGGGAAGGTCTCAGCATTCCTGGGGAATTTACAGCTACCCCCCAACAAACCATGGTCTGCTTCAGTTCTGTCCCAGCAGGCCCTGGGGCCTTTCCTGGGTTTCTACCCATGTGCCTCCCTCCCTCCCACCTCTGGCTCATTTCAGCCCACAGTGACTTAAATGACCCATGTGAGCTTAGTGACGGCAAACGGAGGCCAGATCTGGGGTGGGGTGGAGATGGAAGCAAAGATGGCGCCTTCCTAGTCCTAGTCCTGCTTCAATGGGGGGGCGGGTGGCGGCTCAGGGCGGAGGGTGCGTGTTTCCATAGTGATTCAAGGGCAGGTTGTGGCATGCTGGACCAGGCCACCATGAGGGCTCATCAGCCTTGGTCTTCTTTTTGTAGCCTGGGTTGGTTCTGAGAACGTAGGAACGGTGGTGACAGGTGGGATGCAGGCTCAGATGGAGCCTGAGTGGTAACTTGGCACTGGCCGCTGGCCTGTCCTGCCTCACCTGCCCTGGGCCCGACTTCTCTGGCCCCCTGCTTCTGACACTCATCCCGGCTCTTTATTGCAGCAATCTGGAAGGCTTCTTGGAGGAGTTTGCCGACATCTCCAAGGAAGATCAGATCAAAAAGCTGCATGACCTGTTGGGGCCGCACATGCTTCGGCGGCTCAAGGCCGATGTGTTCAAGAACATGCCGGCTAAGACGGAGCTGATTGTCCGAGTGGAGCTGAGCCAGATGCAAAAGTGAGTGCTGGAGGCTCGCCCAGTCCTGCAGCATCTGGCTCTTCTCCTGGTTTTGTGTCCTTAGCCACCCCTTCCTGCGGGCCCTGCCTGGCTTTCCCAACCATTTCCTGGGGTGGACAGAGGCCTTGCTCACTGACCTCCTTCCCCCTTCAACGACTGCAGTGACTATGGACAGGCTGCCCCAGTTGTAGTGATGTCTCCCATGGCCTTTTTGTCTGTACCTGGTGCCCAGGGCCCCACCTGCCCTTCTGAAAGTAGAGCCTGCCCCTCAGGAGTCGGGGGGGGGGCATCTGGGGGCCTCCAGCTAACCTTGCCCCTTCACCTCATTGCAGGAAGTACTACAAGTTCATCTTGACACGCAACTTCGAGGCGCTCAACTCCAAGGGGGGCGGCAACCAGGTGTCTCTGCTCAACATCATGATGGACCTGAAGAAGTGCTGCAACCATCCGTACCTTTTCCCAGTGGCTGCCGTGGTGGGTTCCCCGTGGCCGCCGTGGTGGGTTCCCTGTGGCCATCTTGGTGGGTCCCTGTGGTTGCTGTGGTGGGTTCCCTGTGGCCACCATGACAGGTCTCCAGGGTTGCTATGGTGGGATCCCTGTGGCCATCTTGGTGGGTCCCTGTGGTTGCTGTGGTGGGCTTCCCCCTACAGTGGGTTCTCTGTGGCCATCATATAGGTATCTACAGGTCTGTACCAGCTCTTGTGGTTCTGTGGTCACTGTGATGGGTTGTCCATGGCCATCATGGTGGGTCTCGAATGGTTGCTGTGGTGAAGTTCCCTGTGGTCATGGTGGATCCCTGTGGTTGCCACAGTGGCTACCCTGCGGCCATCATGCAGGTCCCTAGTTGGGCGCCATGATTGAACTATCATGGTGGGTTCTTCATGCTTGGCACTCATGTGTTCCCTGTGGACAGTGTGGTGTGGTATGTTCCCTGAGGCCACTGTGTAGGTGCCTCCCTGCTATGGTGGGGTTCTTGTGGTCTCTAAGGAAGGTGTCCCTGACTAGGTGCCTTGGCCCCAGTCCACCATTCCTTTCCGGGTATGACTTCTAGAAGAGATGTGTGTCTCCAGCCTGTCCGTTGGAAGCTACATCTCCCCATTGCTCAGCTCCAGGTCATTTCTTCTCAACTCCTCTCAGGATCCCCAAAGCCTCTCCAGCCTCAGCATTGTGCTTCCAGGGAGCCTTGAGGGCTGACCTGGCTTCCCTTCACCCCGCAGGGAGTTTATCCTGAGTGATCTGAGTGGCAGAAGCGAGCCAGCCGCTGGGCTCTGGAATGTGTCCAGGACAGGGCAGTGGTCATGGAAGGCTGATATTCCTCGTGGATCTCCGAGAGATTGCCCCATCACTATGCTTAGGGTTCAGACTCATCCTCTGCAGGCCCAGCTCTCTCATTGTGGCAGAGACAGGCACGACTGTGCTGGGGTGGCCTCACTTCAGGCCACTGGAGGTCCTTCTTGTGTGTCTCAGGAGCCTTGTGAGATCTGCCTGTAGATGCCCTTCTGGAGAGCCATAGGGCTGGCACCGCTAGATGCTTTCCAGGGACCACAGTGACCAAGCCAGTTCCTGGGGCTTCATTTCAGAGTGAAGCAGAGAGTGAGGCTGGCAGGCCCATGCCATGTTTAAGCATGGTCTGGAGCCAGGCTCTGTTGCCCCACAGTATTGAGCCCGCTTGGGTTTGTGCTCTGTGCTCAGTAGTCCAGATGGGCAGGTGGCACTTGTCCATCACCCTAGTCTCTCTGGTGCCAAGCAAGAGGAAGGACCACCAAGGCTCTGCTCTGCTGTGTCCACAGGAGGCCCCTGTATTGCCCAATGGCTCTTACGATGGCAGCTCCCTGGTCAAGTCTTCAGGAAAGCTCATGCTGCTGCAGAAGATGCTCAAGAAGCTGCGGGATGAAGGACACCGGGTGCTGATCTTCTCCCAGGTGGGCCACCTCGGAGCCAGCGAACATCCACAGAGCTGGCCTTCCTGTGGGCCGAAGGCCTCAAGTCCCTGGCATGGCACAGACTCATGAAGATGGCCTGGTTGCTATAGATACCAGCATATTCCCCTTCTCATCCCCCTGTACCTGCCCCTCTGGCCCGCCCGTGGGACTAGGCTGGTGTGAAAAGCCCCTCCTTTGCCCAGACTCTTCTTATCACTGTGTGCCATGGAAGACTCGATAGGCTTCCGTGTGTGTCCGATTTGATAGGCCAGGCAGGCTCTGGACACTGAATAGGAAAAACAGCACCTCAGGCTCAAACCCTGTGGGGGGATAAGCACTCTCCCACTTATCAATGAAGGCCGGTGGCAGAGGGCAGTATCCAATTCCCCATGCTGAGGGAGGTGTCGGCTGGTAGTTCCATATAGTTGAACTGTGTAAAGACAGGAAGGGGCCAGACAGGAGCTGGGAGCTGGGAGGTGTGTGTGTGTGTGTGTGGGTGTAGTCAGGTGGTTGGAAGTAGTTATGGGGTGAAGAGAGCAGAGTGTTGTGTCTGCAGAACACTGAATGCCAGCAGAGGGGCTGGGAGCCACTCTTTTGGGGAAATGGGAATGAACCAGAGGCCTGTTCCTGAGGCTGTGGATGGGGGCTCCTCTGCAGAATGGATGGTGGGTGATAGGTGAGGCTGGGGCTGCGTTCTTTTTGGGAGGCCTTCTTCAGGCATGTCCCCCCACTCT
Organism: Mastomys coucha; assembly: GCF_008632895.1. Taxonomy (NCBI): domain Eukaryota; kingdom Metazoa; phylum Chordata; class Mammalia; order Rodentia; family Muridae; genus Mastomys; species Mastomys coucha. The sequence goes on from NW_022196900.1 coordinate 111,652,497, forward strand.
GGGCATCTCTGTTCACTTACCCATGGTGGTTGTCCCCATTTCTTGTAGATGACCAAGATGTTGGACCTCTTGGAGGACTTCCTGGAGTATGAGGGCTACAAGTATGAGCGGATTGATGGGGGCATCACAGGGGGCCTCCGGCAAGAGGCCATCGACAGATTCAATGGTATTCATGCCTCTCGGGGTGACCCAGTATCTCGGGGTGACCCAGTGCCTCAGGGTGTCATAGCCTAAGCACCCAGTGAACAGTGCCTTCCAAGCTGCTTTGCATATGGAAGAAGCACGCCGGGCCTTAGACCAGAACTTTTCTATTATTATTATTATTATTGTTGTTGTTGCTATTATTATTGTTATTGTTATTATTGTAAGATAAAGATCACTATAAAGCTCAGCTGCACCTCTAGCTCACCATCCTCCTGCCTCAGTCTCCCAAGGTTGGGGTTACATGTGTGCCACCATGCCAGAGACTTTTTATGGTCTGTTGGTTTCAGAGGAGACTCAGCAGATGACGAATTCTCTAAGCAGCCTTAGAGTTGTACAAGAAGAAGGCAGACTGTGAAGGAATGCCATGAGCTAGTTGGTCTCCTTGGTTGATACCATTTGGCTTCTTTCTGGCTCCCTCCAGCTCAGCCAGGGCCTGGCCCCTGCGGGGCTGCATGAGCCCAGCAGATGTGGCTGCCCCTCTGGAACCACAGCCTCTGCCTTTGCCTCTGCCAGGGAACCTTTGTTGTGGTTCCTGCCCTCCTATCTGCTGCCCCCTGACCCTGCCTAGCTGTACTCACTAACTTACACATGCCTGTTGGCCTCTTTCTCAGCTCCTGGGGCCCAACAGTTCTGCTTTCTGCTCTCAACACGTGCCGGTGGCCTGGGCATCAATCTGGCCACAGCAGACACGGTCATCATTTATGACTCGGACTGGAACCCCCACAATGACATCCAGGTCTGTGCCTCGCCTCCTGCTGCGCTTTTGCCTTCTCTGTCTTTTCCTGTCCTTATTCCTATACCCCTGGCTCTGTGCTCCACCCTCATGGTATGAAACATCAGCCTAAAAGGGGGCCCTGGGCGGTGAAGGGGAGAGGGGAGCAAAATGGCTCAGAGAGGGCAGAGGATGTGTTCAAGACACACAGCCACTTAAATGCCAGCCAGGATAGGTCCCATTACCTTTGAGGCCCTGGTCATGGAAGAAGGCAGGATGAGGGAGTCAGTCACAAGATCCACAGGGGTGCCAGTTTTGGAGGGGAAAGGGACTATAGGGAGCCGGCTGGGCATAGGGGAGAAGAAGAGACAGGGACAGTTGGACAGAAAGCAGGGCTTTGTAGGGACAGAACCCCCGATGTTCTACAGTCATCTCACTCTGAATCAGAACATGATATGTTTTGACAATCTGGGGTGCACACACACATATGTGTGTCATATATAATGTCTCACCAAAGCCATATCCTATAGAGACAGGGTGGAGCCCCAGTCATATCCTCCAGGGTAGTCTCTAGACCTTGCTACTCTCAAGGTGGCCGTGTCTCCAGCACAGGGCTCTGCTGTCCCATTACCACACACAGCAAGGTGTAGGCTGCCTTCCCATGATGCAGCACTGGAGTCCCAGGAAGCTCGATTTCCATCAGACATGCAGGGTCCATCTTGGCAGCCCTTTTGTATGTCTGCAGTCACATCCAGATCCATTTTCACTCTAAACCCGACTGGCCACCAGGCCACCATGCTGCCACACACTGAAGTCTGTGCAGATGCACAGTGTGCCTCCCCCTATGATCAGGCTGCCCCTTGCATGGCCACAGGCTTACCTCCATGGTTCTCCCTGTGCGCTGTGGCCTGGAGCCCTGAGTCAAGCCCCGGGTGCTGAGCTGTGGTCTCCCCCAGGCCTTCAGCCGTGCTCACCGCATCGGGCAGAACAAGAAGGTCATGATCTACCGCTTTGTGACACGGGCCTCCGTGGAGGAACGCATCACTCAGGTGGCCAAACGCAAGATGATGCTCACCCACCTGGTGGTGCGACCTGGCCTGGGCTCCAAGTCGGGCTCCATGACCAAGCAGGAACTGGATGACATCCTCAAGTTCGGGACAGAGGAGCTTTTCAAGGATGATGTGGAAGGTGGGGGGTGTCGTGTCGTGGGGGATAAGGGCGAACCTGTTTGAGACATACCCATCCGGACCCCAGGGCCCTCGCCCTTCTCTCTACTCCCAGCCTGACACCTGCCAGAGTGGGCTAGGGTGGCATCTCTGCTTGCTGCCCATCAACCCTGCTGTTCTTCAGTGCCCTGAAACCATGTTCCTCCTCCTCCGCCTCTCAGGCATGATGTCCCAGGGCCAGAGGCCTACCACACCCATCCCTGACGTACAGTCCACCAAGGGCGGATCCCTGGCTGCCGGGGCAAAGAAAAAGCACGGCAGCACCCCGCCAGGTAGGGGCGCACCTGAGTCACTCCCAGCCTTTTGTCTAGTCAGGCGGCTGCTCCTGGACAAAAGGAAGTCCTCTGCTGCCCGTGGTTGTTCCTTTGACTGCTCTCTGTTGGTGGGCGGTGAGGGAGCTGCTGTGCCTGCTGAGGTTAGGGACTAGCTTCCTCGCCCGGTCACTGATCTTAGCCCAGTGGGAAGGCCGTTCTTAGAGGCTGGTCCTGAGGTTGGTTCTGGGCACCTTACATCTGTGTCTACACGATGTGTCCTGCCCACTTCGCAGGTGATAACAAAGATGTAGAAGACAGCAGTGTGATCCACTATGACGACGCAGCCATATCCAAGCTGCTGGATCGGAACCAGGATGCCACGGATGACACCGAGCTGCAGAACATGAACGAGTACCTGAGCTCCTTCAAGGTGGCACAGTATGTGGTCCGTGAGGAAGATGGCGTGGTAAGGCCTTTTGAGTGCTCGGGGCCCCGCCTCATGGCCATGCTGCCCCTCAAAGCCCTGCTCCCCATTTGCTTTTCCCACCCTCCAGCCTACACCATGCTTCTGTCTTGGCCTGCTCTAGAACATTCTACCTCATCACACTCCTATGTCCTGAAAAGCCCGATTGCCCCACAGCTCCTAATCTCTCCCATCGGCCCCCCCCCTGCATCCCTCCCGAGCCCCCGAGACTCTCCTTGCAAATGTGGGCACTGCTTATATTTCCCTTTAAAATTGTGAACCCTGAGAACAGTGTCTGGGGCTCCACAGTTCCCACCAAGACCAGGACATATATGTGGAGTGAAGCAGGGAGACCAGTGTGATCAGGGAGGGCCTCCTGGAGTAGGCCACCCCCTTGCTTGCCCCATGGGCCTGTGAAAGGTGGGTGAGGTGTGGCAGAGCAACTAGGTGCGCCCAGCTATCCCCCACACTTATATCCCCAGGAGGAAGTAGAGAGGGAGGTGATCAAGCAGGAGGAGAACGTGGACCCTGACTACTGGGAGAAGCTATTGCGCCATCACTATGAACAGCAACAAGAGGACTTGGCCCGCAACCTGGGCAAGGGCAAGCGCATCCGCAAGCAGGTCAACTACAACGACGCCTCCCAGGAGGACCAGGGTGCGTGTGGTGAGCAGGGGCACGCCGGCATGGGCTGTGGGGCTGGGGCAGACAGACACTGTACCAGACTGGGCAAGAGTGGGAGTGGGCAGCTAGGCTTCCGGGAGGAGGAAAGGGCTTGCAGGCAGGCTGTGGGAATGAGACGGCCATCAGTCAGGCAGCTTCAGGCGCAAGTTGGCCGTGGAGTGGGTGAACCTCCGGAGTCTACTTCTAGCTGCGAAACGGGCAGAGTGGCCTGAGTGCGTCTGGCTGGGCTGGGATTATCAACTGAGTTCCCTGGAACGTACCTGGTGGCCATTGTCTTCGACTAAGCTGAGGGGCGGGGAGGGGGTTCAGTTTGGCCCTGGGTGCACGAGGCTGGGGCGGGCCCCTTCCATGCCCCTCTGCCTACAGAGTGGCAGGATGAGCTCTCAGACAACCAGTCAGAATATTCCATCGGCTCTGAGGATGAGGACGAGGACTTCGAGGAGAGGCCGGAAGGGCAGAGTGAGTGTTAAGTGTGTGACCCTGGTTGTTACGGTGCTGCTGGGGGTAACAGCCAGGTGGGCTGGGCTGGGGTGCCCATGGGAGCTTTAGGAGGAGGTGCTGAGGGTCTCCTCATCCTGAGGGTGCTGGTGGAGCCTCTGCATCCCAGCCTGAGGGTCTGTGGCGGACTGTTCCTTAGGTGGAAGACGACAATCCAGGAGACAGCTGAAGAGTGACAGGGACAAGCCCCTGCCGCCTCTGCTGGCTCGGGTTGGGGGCAACATTGAGGTGGGTCCTATGCATTCCCTGGGACCCTCCAGGCCCACTCCTTCCAGCCCTGGGGATGAAGGAGGGACTGAGGGTTTTCTCTGGCTCAGGGACCCTCTGGGTTCAAGTGTCCCTTGCTCTTCTTCCCCATCCCATAATTCCGTCCACATAACCTGAGGTCACAACCTTTCACTACCCTGGCCAGGTTCTGGGCTTCAATGCCAGACAGAGGAAGGCTTTTTTGAATGCCATCATGCGCTGGGGCATGCCTCCTCAGGATGCCTTCAACTCCCACTGGCTGGTGCGGGACCTTCGTGGGAAGAGCGAGAAGGAATTTAGGTAAAGGGTCCCAGTGAGGTGGCAGCCCGGGAGGGTGTGGCCTGGTGGAAGGGGCTCTCCAGTAGACAGTGCCTACACCTTCCTGGCTAAGGGTGCCCGGAGAGGTCATGGCTGTCAGATCTATGGGTGTGGTGTGTTGGGCAGGCCTGATTTATAGAAAATACTGCCCAGTGGTCCTCTTGCCTAAACTCTTTGGGAGAGTGAGGTTGGCCATGCAGGGCCAGGAGGATCTGAGGATGGTCTCCTGCGAGGAAGACTCCTCTGCCTTTCTGGGAGCCTGACTCCAGCAAGCCTTCTTTCAAGGCCTGCTATGGGTGGAGGGTTCCACCCAAGAGGTCCCTAGGGGTCTGTCAGCCTCCCTTTACTCCCTGAACCCCAGTATCCCCACCCAGTCTCCCCTCATTCCCTGAGCCCCAATACCCCCCACCCTAGCCTCCTCTCACTCCCTGAGCCCCAGTACCCCCAACCCCAGGGCCTATGTATCACTCTTCATGCGCCACCTGTGTGAGCCGGGCGCAGACGGCGCTGAGACCTTCGCAGATGGTGTGCCCCGGGAGGGCCTGTCCAGGCAGCACGTGCTCACACGTATTGGGGTCATGTCGCTGGTTAGGAAGAAGGTGGGTGAGTAAGCCTCTACTGGCCTTCTGGCTGGCATGTGGCCCTGGCACTGCCTCTGGTGGGGGGCAGCCACAAAAGGACAAATGCCTAGTTCAGGCCACACGGCTACGTAGGTCTGAGACAGACCAAAGGGACAGACGGGAGGAGCCCTGCAAGGTGAGGGCTGGGAGGCTGGGGCCAGGAGGCTGGGCTCTAAGGAGCAGGAGCCCTGGCAGGAGTTTGGGTCAGAAGGGCATCTGACCTTATTAACCTTGGGCAGGGCAGCACCCCAAACCCATGGCATTCTTGGTCTTGTGGGCTGTCTCTGAGCGGTGACCACTGTCCCCTCTGCAACCCTCCTACTGCCCCAGGTGCAGGAGTTTGAACATGTCAACGGCAAATACAGCACTCCAGACCTGGTCCCTGAGGGACCCGAGGGCAAGAAGCCAGGCGAGGTCATCTCCTCAGACCCCAACACACCCGTGCCTGCCAGCCCGGCACAGCTTGCACCGGCTCCACTGGGCCTGCCAGGTCTGGGCTTAGGGAGAGCCTGGGAGAGCTTTTGGGTCATGGGAGGTAGACCAAGTCTAATGTGTAACTCACAGTGTGAGGGTCCCCCCACCCCAGACAACTTGTCAGGCTTTTAGCCACAGCTTTGAGATTGTACTCACACACGTGCCACACAATCTGCCTTTCCAAAGCCACTGGCTAGTAGTGGCTCCTGCTGAACATGCCTGTCTCCTTAAAGAGAAATCCAACCCTGGGCCACGTGCCTACTCCTGCTGCCAGTGGGCAACTGTGATGCTGGCCTCACTCCAGCCTGACAGTGCCCGCCGTGGTCTCACTAGGCCAAGGTCTCACCTCTTTCCCTTGATACTGCAGACAAAATGGAAGCCCCGCTGGGCTACATGGACGAGAAGGAGTCAGGCATGCAGAAGCCAAAGAAGTCCCTGGAAATCCAGGTATGGAAGTCACTGGTGGCTGGGCCTGTGGGAAGTGTGGGTGGAACTTGGTCAGGCCCAGCTGGGTACAGTCCAGGCCTTCCTGGTTCCCAGTTCTGGTTGCTGGGTGTCTTAGTCAGGGTTTCTACTCCTGCACAAAAATCATGACCAAGAAGCCAGTTGGGGAGGAAAGGGTCTATTCAGCTTACACTTCTACATTGCTGTTCATCACCAAAGGAAGTCAGGACTGGAACTCAAGCAGGCTAGGAAGCAGGAGCTGATGCAGAGACCATGGAGAGATGTTACTTACTGGATTGCTTCCCCTGGCTTGCTCAGCTTGCTTTCTTATAGAACCCAAGACTATCAGCCCAGGGATGGCACTGCCCACAATGGGGCCCTCCCACCCTTGATCACTAAGCTGGATCTCATGGAGGTATTTCCTCAACAGAAGCTCCTTTCTCTGTGATAACTCCAGCTTGTGTCAAGTTGATACACAAAACCAGCCAATACACTGGGCCTGGGCGGCCAGGCAGAGAGCAAATGGAGACATCTGCGGTTGAGGGCTCCCGGCCTGGTGCATATTCCCTGCCCTACATTCCTGCTGAGGCCCAGGTCCTATAGCTCTCTGGCTTGTCTTTCTAGGCCCCGCCCACTGCCCTGGACAAGATAGAGGGTGAAGACAGGCAGCAGAGCTCGGACAGCAAGGACAGGGCTCGGGAGGAGAGAATGGAAGAGGTGGAGAAGGCCCAGGGCTCTCCGGAGCAGCCACTGAAAGGTAGGGCTCTCTCGGCACAGTCCACGTCCTCTGAAGCCCCGCACGTCAGGGAGCCACACTCCGGTCTGACCCGCCTGGGCGCTGGAAGGGGCAAAGGGTGTCTCTCTGTACAGATCCAATCCTGTCCTGTAGAGTGTGGGGTCCTTGGGGTTATGGTTTAGTTTTAATTTTTTAAAAGGTTTATTTATTTAATGTATATGAGTACACACTGTAGCTGTACAGATAGTTGTGAGCCTTCATCTGGTTGTTGGGAATTGATTTTAGGTCAGCCCCGCTCGCTCCGGGCCAGAGATTTATTTATTATAAATGAGTATGCTGTAGCTGTCTTCAGACACACCAGAAGAGGGCATCAGATCTTATTACGGGTGGTTGTGAGCCACCATGTGGTTGCTGGGATTTGAACCGAGGACCTTCAGAAGAGCAGTCGGTGCTCTTAACCACTGAGCCATCTCTCCAGCCCTTGGGTTATGTTTTGATGAGAAGGTTCTTGTTTGAGAGCAGGAGTCCACCTGATCGGTCCTGTCAAGCTTGCCTTCTGGCTTAACTAGGCTGGAGATTGTAAATGCTTTCACCTTTAGTACTGGTGAAAGACATCTGGGTGTGAGGCTTTTAATACCGCTCCAGACCATTAGGCAGAATTTGTTCAGTAGATGGCTAAGGCTTTATCTTAATTTACTTGATGCTATTTGCCATGATCTGTCACTTCTTGAGAAAATTGATGTTACAATATCACTGCGATTGCAGTATCACACCAGACCGCGTGGTTAGCTGAATGTTTGTTTTGGCGTTTAGTGTTGGTAATAATTATCTTCCCTCTTGATGTATTTGGCTTTCAAGTTTACTTTGGGAGGTTGGGAGATGGCTCGGTTTGTAAAGCAGAGAAAACTCAACCCCAAGCCAACCCTCCGCCCACAACCAACTAACCCCAAAATACAGAACATGCCTGTAAGCCCAGAACATGCCTGTAAGCCCAGAACATGCCTGTAAGCCCAGAACATGCCTGTAAGCCCAGGGCGGGGACACTGGGAGACAGGAGCTCTGGGGCTTGCTGGCCAATCTAACCAAATCCAGGCTCAACAGGGCTGTCTCAAAAACACAAAAAGGTAATTATTAAGGACAACACAAGCGCCCCCCTCTGTACTTCACACTCATGCGCACATGCCCTTTTCAGTGCACACACAAACTCAGGTGCGCACATCTATTTTGACCGACATGTGGGTTACTTTTCTCTAACTTGTATTTGGTATATCTGGATTGAAGGTGGTTCTCTGAAGAGCTTGTAGAGAGGCCAGCCCTAACCTCCCAGGGAGCTCTCTAGGCTGTGTCTATGGGACCCCGAGTAACAGTTCTGATGCATAGGGGTCCCCTCTCTGCCCATGAGCCCCCCATCCTTGTTTTGTTTGCAGAGGAAGTGCTGCCGGACAAGGAGCCGATCCCAGATAAGCTGGAGCTGAGCCTGGGTCACAGCGGCGATTTCAGGCCAGGTGGGGGCTTCTTCCTGTGCCCTGCCTCATGGCTCCTGGTCAGCCTCCTGGGTACCGTCTGGGGTTCCTGGTTGAAGCCAGAGAACAGGAGTCTGGACTTGCAAGTTCCTCCTGTTAGGATGGCTCTTTTCTCAGGAGACAGACTCATCCTGCCCCTCACCCCACCCCTCCTGTCACCCTGTCATCCAGGGAGGGAAAGAGCTGGTCACAGACACCTGTGGCTCAGCCTCTCTGTTCTAGAGCAGCTAGCTACCCTCTGGTCAGGTTTGAGTTCTCCATGGTGTTCTGAGCTTCCGGTGTGGTGGGGGAGGGGTGCCGGGGCCTGAAACCGGCCTCATTGCTCAGGACAGAAGCGGGTGGGATGGCTCTCCCTTTCTAAGGACTCATGTGATGAGCACACAGCATCCCATTGCCGGTCGGAGCTTTGAGTAATGCCTTCTGGACAGACGGTGAACATGGCCCGCCCCCTCCCCCAGATGACCCCAAGGCTGAGGAGAAGGAGCCCATGGAGACTCAGCAGAACGGCGACAGAGAGGAAGATGAGGAGAGCAAGAAAGAAGACAAGAATGGGAAATTCAAATTCATGTTCAACATTGCAGATGGCGGTTTCACAGGTACGGAGGCGGGACAGTAGACCAGGACCTGGCTCTTGGTCCCACTTCCTCACTGTGGCGCCCAGGAGTCTGGGCCGCTGGTAACTTTATTCTGAGGTGTGAATGTTTGATGATGCTCCATCATATGCCCCTCTTAGCAATACTGGAGCAATGGGCCTCCGATGTCTGGTGCTGAGCAAGCCTGTGTGTAAGCCAGGGGTGTAGGGGTCTCCATTTCTGCTAACCTCAGCCTCTCTCTTCAGAGCTGCACACTCTGTGGCAGAATGAGGAACGGGCGGCTGTGTCCTCCGGGAAAATCTATGAAATCTGGCACCGGCGTCATGACTACTGGCTGCTGGCAGGCATCGTGACGTATCCTTGCTCAGTCAGGCTGGGGGGGGGGGACTCTGGTCGGTTCCTCTGGTCCTCAGGGGACCCACAAACTCTAGGGAGGACCTTCCCTCATCTCCCAGCTTCTGGTGACTGCCCAAAACCTTGGCAGGCCTCTGCATCTCTCTGTAGTGTTCTGTTGTCATCTGGCTGTGTCGTGCCCCAACCCCTTTCCTGACACAGTCATTAGATTTAGGACCCCTACCCCCTTTTTGATCATGTCTGGATAAGGCCATGTTATTAGGTTTTAGAAGCCAGGACTTGCATGTGTCCATGTTGGGTGCAGGGATGGGGTCACTGCTCGGAGGCCTCGGTGCCCCGTCTGGCACCCGTCAGAGCCCGCTAATGTCATTGATGTCTTCATTGCCAGCATGCTTGTCTTACGGCTGAGGCTGTGACTTGCCTGGGTGTGCACAGACAGCAAGCCGGGACCCACTTGCTTCCACTTCACCCTCACTGTCAAGCCCCTCATTTCTGTGGCCAGCTTCACCCTTAACTGTACCCCGCAGGCATGGCTATGCCCGCTGGCAGGACATTCAGAATGACCCGAGATACATGATCCTAAATGAGCCTTTCAAGTCTGAGATCCACAAGGGCAACTACCTGGAGATGAAGAACAAGTTTTTGGCCCGTAGGTTCAAGGTAGGCTTCAAGGATGTTAGCTCCCTGATCCATCCCTGTACCTAGACCTGGGCCAGCCTCTCCTCTGAGGAGACAGTCAACCCACACAGGCAAGGTTCCAATGTATGAGCCTTCCCCACTGCTCAGGGGATGCAGTTGGAGAACTCGGTTTGTGGAATATTCCTGGGGCCAATAGCTTAGCTTAGAGGGAGATAGAAGGAGAGGCTACTCCCTGGTCGGCCCAGAGCCTCAGCTTCAGTGGGTGCCGGTGGGGGGAGGAGTGCAGTGACTCTGTGGGAGGAGGGGCTAGGCCAGTGCTGTTTACCCCACCCCCCAGCTGCTGGAGCAGGCCCTGGTGATCGAGGAGCAGCTCCGGAGGGCAGCGTACCTCAACATGACCCAGGATCCCAACCACCCAGCCATGGCGCTCAATGCTCGCTTGGCAGAGGTGGAGTGCCTTGCCGAGAGCCACCAGCACCTATCCAAGGAGTCCCTCGCCGGGAACAAGCCTGCCAATGCTGTCCTGCACAAGGGTGAGAGAGCCTGCTCCTCATCTCTCAGGGAGCATGCTTGGTTTAGATTGGAGGTATTGATAGGGCAGATGCGAAGAGGGTGAGGCCTCTGGGACCAGGAGATAGAGTTCTGCTCTAGAGCCTCGGTTCACCTGCAGGGAAATGAGCTTTCCCGCTTTTACGTCCTTCACAGAGATACCGACAAGGAGGGCAGGCTGCTGTGGGCAGCACAGAGATACGGGAGATTGGAAGGCTCACCAATGCTTGCACTGCTGCCCTGTGCAGATGTGTGTGAACCTTGTGCCCGAAGCAGTGAATCTTAAGAGTTTCCATCTTGGGGAGAGGGCACTGGAACTTAGGAAGGGGGACAATTTGATTCTTACCCCAGATCTCTGTGTTTCTGGTCTGGGGGCTCGCAGGCTCCTTGGTGGCAGGGCACAGCGCAGAGTGGGATGCCTAACACTTTGCTTACATATGAAGGTCTGACTATGCTTTGTGGACCTAGTGACCAGAGGGAATCCAGAGAGGGAATCCAGGGTCAAGGGTCTGGAGCTTTTTCTCTGTCAGGTGGGGCCCCGGAGGAGTTTTTCTTGGAAACCTTGTTTTTCCAATTGTCAATCCTGGGCTTCCCAGGCTCTGGAGAGCTTGGTGAGGAACGTCCACTCTCGGGTGTGTGCTGTGACGTTTGTACAAGCTCCTCCCCGGCCACTACCTGTCCGGCAGCTGTGGAGGGCAGACCCAAGCCCTCCATTCTTAGGCCCTCCCACCCTGCAGTCCTGAACCAGCTGGAGGAGCTGCTGAGTGACATGAAAGCAGATGTGACACGCTTGCCCTCCATGTTGTCACGCATCCCCCCGGTGGCCGCCCGCCTGCAGATGTCTGAACGCAGCATCCTGAGTCGCCTGACCAACCGTGCCGGTGACCCCACCATCCAGCAGGTCAGGTTTGGCCTGCACACTGCACCTCGGGCCTGAGTCCCCCTGTCGCACGGGTGGGTGCCCCGGGGTGGGGGCTGGGCGATGTTCTGGTTGTCACCTGTAAAGCTGGTCCTTGCCTCCAGGGCGCTTTCGGCTCCTCTCAGATGTACAACAACAGCTTTGGGCCCAACTTCCGGGGCCCTGGACCGGGAGGGATTGTCAACTACAACCAGATGCCCCTGGGGCCCTATGTGACTGGTAGGTCCCCATCCGCTTCCGGGCAGCATGCACACAGTGCCCCTTTGGGGCCCAGCCTGCCCGATGCTGGGGATGCCAGGCAAGCCCATGCTCTGATCTCTTCTTGGCAGACATCTAGCCGTCCTCGTGACTTCCCCCTGTTTCAGCGCTCCTTTCCAGCTGAGGTGAGGGTGTTTGCTGGCCACCCCACTGTCCCAAACACTCCAATTTGTCCCATCTGTTCGTTCATTGATTCATGCCTCTGAGCCTTGGAGATGTATGTGTCTGGTAGCTTTTGTGTCACATTCTAGCTTAGACTTGGTCGTGGCTTTGTGTGTGTGTGTGTGTGTGTGTGCATGTGTGTGTGTGTGTGTGCATGTGGACATCTGTATGTGTGCATGTGTTCTTGGCTATGTGTCATTGGTCCCATGTGGTCATGGCTTTCCATATGTGTGTGTGTATGTGTGCATGTGTGTGCATCTGTAATTGCACATGTGTTCACGTCTGTGTGTCATTGGTCCCATGTGGTCATGGCTCTGCATGTGTGTGTGTGTAGACATCTGTAATTGCACGTGTGTTTTTGGCCATGTGTCATTGGCCCCCGTGGTTATGGCTTTGCATGTGCATGTGTATGTGTGCGTGTGTACATCTGTATGTGCACATGTGTTCTTGGCTGTGTGTCACTGGCCCCATTGATCACTGCTCCTAGCTTGGAGCTGTCCTGCTCCACTGTCCTACATGATGATCGGCCCCATGGATAGTTACTGCTTGTCTCAAACCCTCATTCTTTGTTCAGGCTGGGCTGGGGGTGGAGGTTGGGGCGAGTGCCTGAGGGCTGCTTGAGTGTGTTGATGGCTTTGGGAGTGGAGAAGGGGGAATTCAGAGAAGTCACTAGTCCTGACTGCTCTCTCCAAGACCAGTCTGTTCCTGTAAGGTAGATTCCAGGCCAGAGGCCCTGGATAAGCTTCCAGGCTGAGCCTGCTGGATGCTGGGACTCCAGCCAGTGCTTGGGTGTAGCTCATATCAAGCCCAAAGGCCAGTGGCTAGGGGATCTTAATTCTGGGACTCCCTCTGATCATAACTGTGACCAGTATGAACAGCCGGGTGCCTCTGGTCACCTGGCCACCCAGTCTTATAATCAACTGGTTTGCCTTTTGCAGCCAAGCCACCTGCCCAACCCCCACGGGAGAGAAAAGCTACAGCCCTTTTAGGAGTTGGTGCTGTCGGGGTACAAAAGGGAAACCAAGTAATTCTATCACACGGAGGACAGGCCCAGGCTGGCTGCACGAAAGTCCAGAAGTGCCACCCCACCGTAGCTGAAGCCTTCTTCTGCACGGCATCCCATCTACAGCTATGCCCGGCAAGGTCCTGGCGCCTTTTCCAGAGTGACTTACTTAGAGGAAATTCCATTTACCTGTACTTTTTTTTTTCCACTTTCCTACTGAAGATTCGAACATGTTGTCTTGATAAAAAGTTGGATGACGTGTGGAAGATTCAGGTTCACGACACTCCTGTCTGTCACCGGCCCAGACCTCAAGGGGAAGCTCTTTGGAGGCCCTTGATGCTGCTGCTCTATGGACTCACTGCAACTGGAGACGATGCAGCACCCAGTGTTCTGGAAACCCTTAAGATGTCCCCCGCCCCTGTCTGCACCTGTGTGACTGCCTTTCCGGCCCAGCCGCCTGCCTGCCTGGGCCCTAGTGCTAGCCTAGCAGGGGAGGGGATCAGGTCTGGAGAGTGGCTGCCTACCCTGCTGATGCCCAGCTTGGGGGACCACCAGGTACATTCCGTTTCCTGGCAGGAGCACAAGGGCCCTGGAATCTCTTGTTTCCAGTGGACATGTGGTGGCACCGGCAACGTGTGGCAGGTTGAATCGAGGGTACCTCGAAGGGTGGAACAGACTTAGCCCTGGGCCAAAGCCCCCTGCAGGGGTTCTTAGACATTTGCTGTCTGCAAGAGTGTGGTGTAGACAGCTGGTGTCCCAGAGAAGGGTCATGTTCGTCGGGTGGCCCTTGGCACAGACTTCCCCGTGCGGAGCATCCTGGGCCACAGATGCCAACAGCCCCTCCCAGGGCTGAATTTATCTCTGTTGTCTCGGTCCTAGAGAAGCCGTGACCGGGGCAACTTCTGCATGAAGTAGGGGCCACAGGGTCTTTGCTGAATCTCAGAGGGTATGGAGAGAGCTGTGCTTGGAGGTGGGTCTGGAGCTGGTGGCCTCTTTAGATCCTTCCTAGGTGGAGCCGTCAAGGTTTCTGGCCTTATTTCCTGCAGGGAAGCCGTAGAGTGCCAGGCCCATCTTCCCATGTCACTGTTGACACACCAACTTGTCTTGCTCCACCCCAGCCTATGGAACCACATAATGCTCTGTGCTAGGGTGTGGGTGGGCGGAGCCTGCCGGGCTCCAGGCCTGTGTCTGACCCTCTCACTGGCCCTGGCTCAACCTGGAGAGATCCTGGGGTTCAGTTTACCCTGAAGAGGAGGAAGGAGCTTGTGGAGAGAAGCCAGTCGGGTTGGAGGGAGCTTGGAAGAGGTCAGATTCTCCCTGGAAAAGGAGTTGGGGGTATACAGCATCTCTGGGCCCGCCAAGAATGGGGGCAGGTCTCCAAGAATGGGGGCAGGTCTCCAAGAATGGGGGCAGATCTCCAGGAAGGTGGGCAGGTGGCTGGCCTTTACTTAGCCCAGATGTGCACATCTGTAACATAGTCCCTCCTCCGCTCCCGGAGGGCTGGACCCCCACGGCTTCTTCTATCGTGGCACTCCTATACCTGAGTGTCTATCCAAATCTTAAGGCCAGCAACTGGCTGCCCACTGTGGATAGGCAGAGGCGGGGAGGGGACTCTGATCACAGACAGGACCTCTGCAGGCTTGAGTGCATCATGGTAGCTGACCCCGCTCTCTAAGAAGGGCTGTCCTCTGCGCTGGAGTGTCCTCCCTAGCTCGCTCCCCAACCTAGCTCCTCTGCGCTGATCCCACTGGGCAAGATGGTCAGCCTTGCTGGCCTCATTCAGAACTGTGCAGCCTCCTTTGCCACAGTGACAGACAGAGACCTGGGCCTGCGGCTCACATGGGACAGAATAGGGTCTGTGTCTCTGACTCGACTTCAGGGGTTCATCCCTTCCCCGAGGACTTCCCCCAGGAGTCTCGCTCTGTCCATCCATCTCTGCTTCTCCCTCCGTGGCCTCCTCTCCATAGCCACCTTGACCTGAGCCCCCTGCTGGCCTGGGAGGGTGACCAGCTCTCCAGGTTTGACTGCCCGGGCAGCTGGGGAGATGACGAAAGTCCTTCAGTGTGTTCTCATCTTGGCCCTTCAGCTGTCGCCTGCCAGAGAATGATGGGAATAGAGGTGGCATCTTGAGGTGGCTCTAGCTTTGTTGCTGATAGAACTGGGTCCTCACACCCGAGCTGTCAGAGATGCACTGACATTTCTAGCTGCTTTGGCTCACTTAATTCTATAGGATTTCTGTGGAAGGTATGGGGTGGCTCTCAGGTGACATAAGGGTTTGGGTCAGAGCTACTACATCGGAGGGCACCCCCTCACACACTCCTGTTGTGAACTGCTTACTCTGTTTCCTGTCTCCCAGGGCCACCTGTGAGCCAGGGCTCCCTCCCCCACCTTCTGGGTGTTCTCTAACCCATGTGGGCTGCTGGCTCAGTGACACCGGCAACCAGTCTAAGTCTTGAGTACTGCAGGGGGCACGTGGAGGGTGGGCTAGGGGGCCAGGGGTCTTTATAGTCCCAAAGAGTGGGCAAGTGTTGATGCTTAGAGCTTCTAGTGTGTGTACCAAGGAAGGGGTTGGAGGCCTAGGCTGACCCTCCCTCCAACTCCGCTGCCTTGGCTTACCCGCAAGGGCGGACAGCCACCCCCATGGCACTCCTGCACAGAGCACAGCCAGGAGGAGGAGGCCAGCCTGCCCAATTTACATACCCGGAAGTTTACAGGTCGCGGCGCGTGTCAGCCCAAAGTCTTTGGTGCCCGTGTCTATGGATATTTTCCCTCTTAATTTTCAGATTTTTTTTTTTAAACAAAAGTATTTTTTTAGGTATGATAACCCGGAAAGGGCCTGTTGGGTGTGTGTGTATGTCCTGAACTCTCCACAAAGCCACACAGGGACCAGAGCCCAGGTCAGAGGCAGCTCTTCCACCTGGCCTGGAGAGGAGGGAGGGCCCCCTGCTGCCTGCCAGGGTCAAGCTAGACTGCAGGGAGTTCTCTTCCTGCCCAGCTGGGGCTGGCATCTGTCCCACCCTTGCCCAAGTCAGCACGCCCTGATGAAGTCAGAGTAAGTGCTTGCGCCAGTTGGCAGCATCTCAGCAGGGGTCCCAAGGGCACAGGCAGGAGCTAGCCAGTGTTATCTCCACTTGTATTCTCTGTGTGTATGTTTTGGTTTCTGTGTTTTAATAAACCCTTTGGGAAGGGACGGAATCGCTGTAGTTCTTAGCCTTGATGACTTAGGATGGGGATGCAGTGAGTGGCTGGGGAGGTGAGGGTCCTTTCCCAAACCTTCTACATTTATGATTGGTACCCACGGCTCAGGGCTCCCAAGGAAGGAGGGGAAACGCTGGATAGCAGTGTTGCTGGAGGAGATGCCTCCTACAGGTGCCCCCAGACAGTTGAAGTGATCCGTGCGCTTCCCCAAACCCACCAGTAGGAGAGCAGCAGCTGGCTGGTTCCTAAAGACATGGTGTGTCCCAGCCATCATCCCTGGGCCTTTGGAGGCATCAGCTGAGGTGGTGGGTGACAGGGAGCAAGCACCTGCATCTCCCACAGGCCTCAGGGGTGTCATCTGGGAGAGGTCGGGGTGGATCTTGTGAGTTCCCCTTCCCCCGTACTTGGTCCCTTCCTCCCATCTTGTCCTTAGCTGTAGAGTTGGCTTTGGGGTGGAGGGGGTAGGGAACCCAGGCCCTCAGCTCCCTGCAGTTGGTGGCTCTGCCCTCCCTCTGGGGCTGACTCTGCGGAAAGGAGAGGACAGAAACATGGAGACCAAAGAGCTCAGGTTTTATTTGCCATTCCATAAATAACGGGCCGCACCTTGGTCTGAGTCTGTCAGGAAGCTGGAGGCATTTGCTGTCGGCCTGGTGGGGTGCATTTAGCGAGGAGCCACGCTCATTAAAAAAATGGGGAGCACGATATGTACATGAGAGCAGGCACACAGGCGCCCTGCTGTGCCTTAGGACCTCGGGTCTGGGATGAGCAGCCGCAGCAGGGCTCCATGTGCTAGATCCTTTACAGCTCTCCTCCTGCACCAGGCCTGGCAGACTACTTCAAGGTGGAGAGAGGCTGGCTTGGGCTGACCAGCAGGCAGCTGGGCCATGGAGGAAGGAGCTGGCCTTAGACCCTTTGGGGCCCGGGGCAAGCTCTCCTTTATAGGCTGTCTGCACTTGCTCTATGTGGCCTCCGAGCCCCTCCTTCAAACCCCTCTACGGAAGCTTAAGAAACAAATCCCCAATGCTTCAAGAGTGGGTATGGAAGACAACGTCTCAGAAACATTTGGTTAAAACGTCTTCTGCATCTAGGGCTCCCGTGCCTTAGCCCTGCAGCCTGTTTTCCCGTCTCTTGAACATGCCCAGCAGGAGCTTAGCTCTGAGGTGTGGTTCACAGGCAGGCAGCAGCTCCTACTGTGGGCATTCCTGCATGCCTGGCCCACCTAGCAAGCAAGGCTAACTAAGGCCAGCTGTGTGGACAGGTCTGGTATGTCCTGCTGGGCCACTGCAGGAAGCTGGCTCCTCTAGCCGGGCATGGAAGTCCCAGGGCCCAGTGGCCTCCATCCCCACACCCACAGGGCTGCTTCTGAGGGCTCAGGTCAGCGCTATGAGCAGTGAAGGTTTGAGAGCCCAGGGTTTTCAAGGGGAGGGGGGGTTGTGTGTGAGAAAGGAAGCTATTCACCCTGTCTGCCTTCCTTCCTGTCTCCTCCCCAAACCTTACCCCCTACCCCTGTCCTCACCTCTGCAGGGAGGAGCCTTGGAATAACAGCTACAGAAGGCAAAGCCAGGGTGCTATGCATCCAGGGCTTGTGCCTGGGAGCTGGCCATGGCCTGTTCAGGGGAGGAGGCTGGTCCCCTAGGGAGCCAGCTGGGTAGGACCCTGTCCCCTAGAGCATCACATGACCATGGGATGGGGGCCTCCAGGCAGCATGCCCTGTCCAAACCTGCAGGCTTCCTGGCATCCATGTAGCTCCCACTGATAAGTGGCTGCCCATCTTTCCCACTCTCCCTCTTCCCATCCTGCCCTAGGCCAGCATGAGGGTTCGAAGAAGGGAATGGGTGGTCCTAGCCACTTTTCCAGGGAGAAGCCCTGCGGATCTATTCTTAGAACATGGAGATGATTACTGGAGCTGCTCCCTTAGTCCCTTAGCTTGCAACCTTGAAACCCGAAGGAGCTCTTAAGTGCTTCATCTGGGCAAAGCCCACATCATGAACCCACTGCCCTGGTACAGCAGAGGTATTGGAGGAAGGTCTGTGAGAGCAATATGGTCTTGCGAGCCTGCTGCCACCTGCCTGCGGTGGGGCCAGCTGCCACACTTGTCCATGAGCGTCTGTCTTGAGAGGCATATTCCAATGGGCTCCATCCAAGCCTGCTGAGCGTCCCTGCTGTGGGGCTCGGTGGTTGGAAGACTGGGAAAGCCAGCTGGGATCCCTGCCCCTGCCAGCAAGGGTAAGGGTGGGTGCCAAGGGGCAGCGGTAGCTGTAATCCCAGCCAAGGCCTGGTGGGCTGTGGGGCAGGCCAAGGCCTGAGAAGAGTGGGATCCCAGGCCAGCCTTGAACAAAGTACCTGGTGTCCATGGAAAGAGGGAGGCCTTGCTCTAACCACCAGGACTCTGGGAGAAGGGTGCACACCCCTCTTCTGGGACAGGGGTTCTCGGCAGAGAGGCCAGCCCTGCCTGCTCCAAGGACGAGACCTCCACCGGCCATGGCTTCTAGAATCTCTGTGAAGGGCCATGGCTGGAGGCAAGTGTTTCTTCTTGAAGGCTAAGCAGAGGTGGTGGGCTTGGTGGGAGCCTCTGGATATCCCCCTAACTGATGCCATCCCCTGGCATCTGTTGGACAGTATCCAGTGAAGAAGTGGCAGGCGGCATCTGGCGGTAACTTTGGAGATCAATTCCCGGTAATGTCTGGGCATAGTGTTTCCCCTTGGATGTGAACCACACTCTGCATTTGGCTTTGAAACAGCAGAAGCGAGCGAACAGAGACGAGGAGGGAACCGAGAACTGTCAGGGCGGGGCGCGGGGGCGGGGTAACTTAGGATCTATAGTCCTTTTTGCTGTAGGGTTTATTGCCCAGAATGCTGTCGATCTCGTGGACGATGGAAGACGACAATTTTGGAAGGACCTGCATGAAAGGATAAGAGTATATCCTGGAGGCGTGGAGGGCGACTCTTCCCAGTGTCTCACGGTTCCTACTCTTATGCTTTTTGCCCACCAGGGATCCAGTCTTAGCTACCATCATTAGGTCCTGTCAGGTCTTTTTGTCTGAACTTGGCCTCCCTCCACGCCAAGAGCCCCAGCAAAAGCCTTCTAAATGCCCAGCTGGGGCACGTCCTGTTCCACATCAAACCTCCATCTCAATTTCAGGGCATGGCTCTTTGCTCTAGGTCCTCTGACCTCCTATCACCCCAGAGGGTTCTTTGCACAGCTCCTCCTGCTCCTTTGTGCCTTTTTAAAGTTTGTTTCAAGGACCCCTGTCCTTTTAAGGCACCCCCTCCCCAGTCTCTAATGCCTCTGCCCCCTGCATTCCGCTTCCTTGTCTGCTCTGGCCTCTCCACTCACAGTGGTGGTGCTCTCGACACACCCAGTCACAACGTTTGTGTCTGATTCTGTGAGGACTGGCTCTGCAGAAGCAGGGCTCGCTGCTGTCCCTGTTTGCCCTGTACTCCTGGGTGTCCAGCAAAGCTGTGTGTCTCCAGGAAGCCTGGAGCTACCTGAGCCCCCAGCAGGGCCCCAATCTCACCTGTATTGCTCCAATGTTCTCCATAAGTTGTTCTGCATTGGAAGCACCCAGAAGCACAGAGCTGACACCCTCGTTCCTCAGGCACCAGGCTGTGGGCAGCAAGACCAGAGATGAGGGCAAGACCCTCTGCAGAGCCTGCCTGGGCATGCCTGGGCAAAGGTACTTCAGCTCTCGTCTGGGGTTGAAGGGTGCTTAGCAGTACTGCAAGGGCTTGCCCAAGGGGTATCTAGAAGAGGTCTGGCCACACTGTCTCTGCTGGAGAGGTGGCCCAAGTGTTCAAACATCCCTTCTATCTTCCATGACCCCTGGCTAGCTGCCCGAGGGTCTAGGCTCTTAAAGAGACACAGAGTCCAGCTCTGGCCCTGAGAGTCCTCACCCTGGCCATCATAGGGGTGCTGTCCAGAGGTTTCTACCTTTCTCTCCAGGGCCCCTCAGTGTAGCCAGACAAGTACCTGAAGACAGCTGGGGAAGGTATAGCTCAGGCCCTCAGGGACCCCAGGGACAAGTGTCTCACTACTGTACCCAGAGCCCATTACCTATGGCCAGCTGGGGTAGGGTGCAGCCTAGGCGCTCGGCAATGGCCTGCAGTTCCTTCAGCTTGGCCTGTTGGCGACGACCCTCCTCACTCAGGATCTTGTCCTTCAACCACTGGTAGCCCTGGGAAGGGGAAACCCAGGTAAGGGGGGATCTCTGGCCCTCCAGATGCAGGCAGCTGTTTCCTCTAGAGGCTTTGTCCCCTGGCCTCATGCTTGCCCTTCCAAATCATGATGGAAAAGGTTTGTGGTGGACTGACCCAACCCTGAGACAGAGGCACAGGCTGCCCACCATTGGTTCCCGAGGAGCCTCCTAGGACGCAGGCTGGGGAGACCGTGAGACCTAAGATTGGGGTCTAGGGCTCTTGGCTCCCAAATATGAACATTCTCACCCTTCCTGGTTGTTCAGCAAGGGGGTGGGATTGGACTTTGGGCCAACTTTTAAGCTTTGTCCGGGGTCTCTGAGACGGGAGTGTGGGGCAGTTATGGGGAGGGGACATACCACACATTAGTGGACCAGCCTGTAACTGAATACCGAACCATGGAAGAGGCCAAGGTAGGGGAGCAGTTCATGGACCTGCTTACCCGGGGCCAGCCCCACAGGTGGGAGAAAGGCCTGTATCCACATTCTTATGCCAGCAGCACCCCTCCCGCATGCACACAGCTGTGCTCACCTTCAGGGAGGCCCTGGAGTAAGGTGGGATCCCACTGTCATACTTTCCTGAGACGATGCCGCAGGCCAGAGGGGACCAGGTCATGGCACCTACTCCTGAGAGAGCAAGAGAGAGCAGGTGAGGTCAAGCTGGGGCCTGAGAGGAGGTGCGGAGTGGCCGACGGCAAGGTAGGATAGTACCCACCTATCTTGTGGAACAGCTCTGGCAGCTGGACCTCGACCTTCTCCCTCTGGAACATGTGATATTCGGCTTGCTCGCAGATGGGCGGGATCAGGTTGAACTGTCGAGCCACCGAGTAGGCCTCCTGTGGTGCAGAAGCAGACCACTGTCATCAGCAGACCTGGGGCCTCTGGGACTTGCGGCTCCCTCCACTATGCCCCCCAGCTTTCCTGAGAGTCCTAGGCAGGCCCCCGTGAGCCAGGAAGAGGGTGGGCATTGGAATCCTAAGAGGAGTCACAATGTAGTGACGCCTGGGGCCGGGGCAAATGGGATCACTGGTACATCAGTTTCCCTCTATGTCATATGGTTCCAATGAGTCAAGGTACTTGTAGCCCTTCCAGTTGAGGCTGGCTTATGACTGGCACTCACAATCTGCCAGCTGCATAGCATGCCTGTTGCCCTGTAGCCCTGACCGTAAAGGTAGTGCTCCATTGGGAGGCAGCGGCTCTATCTGTTAGCCCTGCTCCCTTGTGAGGCAGCGGCTCTATCTGCTAGCCCTGGGACCAAGTTCCACTTGGGACCTTGGCTTGAAGGTGCTCCCTCAAATTCCATGGATGGGGTGAGCTCGATACTGCTTGTAGACAGTTGTATGGTGGGGGATACGCTGGCCACTTAGGGAGACTCAGCTTCCTCATCTCTAAAATGGGATAATGGCACTCAGATTTTTCTGAGTCCTGGCTGTAGGCAGTCAGAGCAAGATGCCTGACAGAGGCTCCAGAATGCACTCAAAAGTTATTGAGTTATGCCAGGGTCTTTGCAAGTCCCCAGGATTTGAATGCACCCTCCCCCCCCAATTTCCTGCCATCACAGGGTAAAGCAGGAAAGCTGCGATTCACTGCAGCTACAGCTATGGAATGCTGGGATACTGGGCATGGGCGGGGTAAGGGGAGCTGTGGAGAGGAGGCGGGGTGGTCAGGAAAGAGCCTCTACTATCTCTCTGACCTCAGGCTGCAGAAGGAAGGCAGCCTCTTCATCCAGCCACTCCCTTCAGTGTCTCTGCCAACAGGGACATCCTGCTGACTCTTCCTGGGAACCAGAGAATGCCTGGGACATAGGCTGCTCTAGCCTCTGATGGCTCCCAGGGGCTGCTCTAGCCTCTGATGACTGCTCCAGGGGCTGCTCTAGCCTCTGATGACTGCTCCAGGG